>NW_025746139.1:132500-152500 GCF_021184085.1 Oncorhynchus gorbuscha
GGAGACTAGTCAGGATCGAGGGAAAGATGAACGGAGCAAAGTACAGAGTGATCCTTGATGAAAACCTGCTCCACAGTGCTCAGAACCTCAGACTGGGGGAAGGTTCACCTTCCAACAGGACAACAACACCAATGCACACAGCCAAGACAACGCAGGAGTGGCTTCTAGACAAGTCTCTGAATGTTCTTGAGTGGCCCAGCCAGAGTCCGGACTTGAACCCGATTGAACATCTCTGGAGAGACCTGAAAATAGCTGTGCAGTGACACTCCCCATCCAACCTGACAGAGCTTGAGAGGATCTGCAGAGAAGAACGGGAGAAACTCCCCAAATACAGCTGTGCCAAGCTTGTAGCGTCATATCCAAGAAGACTCGAGGCTGTAATCACTGCCAAAGGTGCTTCAACAAAGTCCTGAGTAAAGGGTCTGAATACTTATGTAAATGTGTCATATTGTGTATTTTTTAAATACATTTACAAACATGTGTAACAAACAATTTTTTCTTTGTCATTATGGGGTATTGTGATGTCATTATGGGGTATTGTGATGTCATTATGGTGTATTGTGATGTCATTATGGGGTATTGTGATGTCATTATGGTGTATTGTGATGTCATTATGGGGTATTGTGATGTCATTATGGGGTATTGTGATGTCATTATGGGGTATTGTGTGGAGATTAAAAAAGGTAAACAAGTCATTTAATTATTTTTATAATAAGGCTGTGACGTAACAAAATGTGGAAAAAGCCAAGGGGTCTGAATACATTCTGAGTGCCCTGTTATAATCATATAAATACTGAGACAAACTCTTTTAGCTTTGATACTTTTCTGCAGCCTGCCCTACCCTGTAGGACACACAACACACACACCTTCCTAACCACTGAGTCACAGGAAGGTCTGCCACGTTACAATACAGCAGGTTCAGACAACTCTCTCTCCCCCCCTCCAACTCTCTGTCTCAGTTTAAAAGTACTAAACAAATTAGAGACCAATCCTGTGCTAAGTACTGCAGTTGTCACAGTAAACTTTGTGAAGTAACTTTGTGTCTAATACCTAACTCTTCTGGCTTCCAGAAAGTATTTCACTTTGCATTTTACAACGGTGAAAGGGGATTGAGTGTGAATGTGTGAGTGAGTGTTTGTGATGCAGTGTGGGTGCTACTGTGAGTCGAGGCGATTGCCTGGGGAAGTGTTTAGTTGTAGTTGTCATGGAAACCTACCAATTGGGTTGAACTTGGAGAGTTCTGTAGTCTATCAGATGTCCAGGTCTGCCTCCTGGGGATCTGAAAGGGGATTAAACCAACTTGTCTAAATTACTCTTGTGTTCGTTCCACTTAAGATGTTGGAGCCCATTTGTTCCCCTTCTAAAGTGCTAATCCCCCCCCACCAATGAGTCCTTGGCATATACAGTAACTACTGTTGGCAAAGTATTATTCATAATAGGCAAAGTGGGTGCTTGTGTCAACAAAGATGTGCAGCTCCTCCACCGGGTGCACCCTACCCCTCTCTACACCTTACCTCCACTCCCCCTTCAGCCTCCCATCCCACACTTTACCTGCCACCTTACCCTCCAATGTCCCTACACCACCCCTCTGTCCTCCTCTTTCCATCCCCCTCCACCACCCCTAACTCTCCCTCCCCTCTCTCCACCCCTAACTCTCTAACTCCTTCCCCTCTCTCCACCCCTAACTCTCTCTCTCCCTCCGCTCTCACCCCCTAACTCTCTCTCTCCCTCCCCTCTCACCCCCTAACTCTCTCTCTCTCCCTCCCCTCTCACCCCTAACTCTCTCTCTCTCCTCCCCTCTCACTCCCCTAACTCTCTCTCTCTCCTTCCTTCTCACCCCCATGACTCTCTCTCTCTCCCTCCCCTCACCCCCCCAACTCTCTCTCCATCCCCTCTCACCCCCCTAACTCTCTCTCTCCATCCCCTCTCACCCCCTAACTTTCTCTCTCTCCCCTCCCCTCTCACCTCCTAACTCTCTCTCTCCCTCTCCTCTCACCTCCCCTAACTCTCTCTATCCCTCCCCTCTCACCCCTAACTCTCTCTCTCCATCCCCTCTCACCCCCCATAACTCTCTCTCCCCCTCCCCCTCACCCCCTCAAACTCTCTCTATCACTCCCCTCTCACCCCCTAACTCTCTCTCTCTCTCTCCCTTTTCTCTCACCCCTTTCTCTCTCTCTCCCTCCCCTCTCACCCCCCTAACTCTCTCTCTCCCTCCCTCCCCTCTCACCCCCTAACTCTCTCTCCCTCCCCTCTCACCTCCTAACTCTCTCTGTCCCTCCCCTCCACCACCTCTAACTATCTCTATCCCTCCCCTCTCACCCCTAACTCTCTCTCTCCATCCCCTCTCACCCCCCATAACTCTCTCTCTCCCTCCCCTCTCACCCCCTCAAACTCTCTCTATCCCTCCCCTCTCACCCCCCTAACTCTCTCTCTCTCTCCCTTTTCTCTCACCCCTTTCTCTCTCTCTCCCTCCCCTCTCACCCCCTAACTCTCTCTATCCCTCCCCTGTCACCCCCTAACTCTCTCTCTCCATCCCCTCTCACCCCTCCCTGACTCTCTCTCTCCATCCCCTCTCACCCCCTAACTCTCTCTCTCCCTCCCTCTCACCCCCTATCTCTCTCTCTGTCCCTCCCCTCCACCACCTCTAACTATCTCTGTCCCTCCCCTCCACCACTTCTAACTCTCTCTCTCCATCCCCTCCACCACCTAACTCTCTCTCCCTCCCCTCCACCACCCCTAACTCTCTCTGTCCCTCCCCTCCACCACACATAACTCTCTCTCCCTCCCTCCACCACCCCTAACTCTCTCTGTCCCTCCCATCCACCACCCATAACTCTCTCTCCCTCCCCTCCACCACCCCTAACTCTCTCTGTCCCTCCCCTCCACCACCTAACTCTCTCTCCCTCTCCTGAACCACCCCTAACTCTCTCTGTCCCTCCCCTCCACCACCCATAACTCTCTCTGTCCCTCCCCTCCACCACCCATAACTCTCTCTGTCCCTCCCCTCCACCACCCATAACTCTCTCTCTCCCTCCCCTCCACAACCTCTAACTCTCTCTCTCCCTCCCCTCCACCACCCCTAAGTCTCTCTGTCCCTCCCCTCTCTCTAGGCCAAGGAGCCTAAAGCGGTGATCAAGGTGGACTCTATCAACGCAGCCTTCCAGCCAGAGAAGATAGGTAACCCCAACGGACTACAGATCACCTACCTGAAAGACTACAACACCAGAAACATCTTCCTCTACCACGACAACGGCAAGGTAGCTGTGTGTCTGTCACTGTATGTGGATGTGCATGGATCAATTCAGCAAGGTAGCTGTGTGGGGGTGTCTGTCACTGTATGTGGATGTGCATGGATCAATTCAGCATAGCTGTGTGTCTGTCAGCATGGATCAATTCAGCAAGGTAGCTGTGTGGGGGGATGTCTGTCACTGTATGTGGATGTGCATGGATCAATTCAGCAAGGTAGCTCACTCCTCCTCTCTCTCTCTCTTCTCCCCCCCCATCAGGATATAGTAGACTGGTTCAACTCTATAAGGGCCATCCAGCTCCACTATCTAAAGGTGGCCTTCCCAGGGGCTAATGATGCGGAGGTGAGTACACACACACACACGGACGCATACAAGTACACATACAATAGCACTCTGCATTTAATCATATTTTTCAGCTGATGCCCAAATTGACCCGCAACTTTCTGAAGGAGGGCTATATGGAGAAAACAGGACCCAGGGTAAGTTTAAACACCCATGTGCGCGAGAACACACACTCACACGTTTATTTTACTATCATTGTGGGGACCAAACAATTGATTCCCATTCAATATCCTATTTATCTAACCTCTCCTCTTTGGTATGTGGTATTATATGAAGATGCCCATTAGCTGTAGCAAAATCAGCAGCTCCTCTTCCTGGGGTCCAACACAGAACATGAAACATGACATAATACAGAACATTAATAGACCAGAACAGCTCAAGGACAGAACAACATGAATTTAAAAAGGCAAAACGTATCCTTCATATCAATACACACAAACTATCTAGGTCAAATAGGGGAGAGGTGATGTGAGGTGTTGCTTTATCTGTTTTTTGAAGGTTTGCTGTTGATTGAGCAATATGAGATGGAACGGAGTTACATGCAATAATGTCTCTATATAATACCGTACGTTCTTGAATTTGTTCTGGATTTGGGGACTGTGAAAAGACCCCTGGTGGCATGTCTGGTGGGGTAAGTGTGTGTGTTAAAGCTGTGTGTAAGTATTATTTATTGTATTTCTTTTTTATTTCACCTTTATTTAACCAAGTAGGCTGGTTGAGAACAAGTTCTCATTTACAACTGCCACCTGAACAAGATAAAGCATAGCAGTGTGAACAGACAACACAGAGTTACACATGGAGTAAACAATTAACAAGTCAATAACACAGTAGAAAAAAGAGAGTCTATATACATTGTGTGCAAAAGGCATGAGGAGGTAGGCGAATAATTACAATTTTGCAGATTAACACTGGAGTGATAAATGATCAGATGGTCATGTACAGGTAGAGATACGGGTGTGCAAAAGAGCAGAAAAGTAAATAAATATAAACAGTATGGGGATGAGGTAGGTAAATTGGGTGGGCTATTTACCGATAGACTATGTACAGCTGCAGGGATCGTTTAGCTGCTCAGATAGCAGATGTTTGAAGTTGGTGAGGGAGATAAAAGTCTCCAACTTCAATGATTTTTGCAATTCGCTCCAATCACAGGCAGCAGAGAACTGGAACGAAAGGCGGCCAAATGAGGAGTTGGCTTTAGGGATGATCAGTGAGATACACCTGCTGGAGCGCGTGCTACGGGTGGGTGTTGCCATCGTGACCAGTGAACTGAGATAAGGCGGAGCTTTACCTAGCATGGACTTGTAGATGATCTGGAGCCAGTGGGTCTGGCGACGAATATGTAGCAAGGGCCAGCCGACTAGAGCATACAGGTCGCAGTGGTGGGTGGTAGAAGGTGCTTTAGTAACAAAACGGATGGCACTGTGATAAACTGCATCCAGTTTTCTTAGTAGAGTATTGGAAGCTATTTTGTAGATGACATCGCCGAAGTCGAGGATCGGTAGGATAGTCAGTTTTACTAGGGTAAGTTTGGCGGCGTGAGTGAAGGAGGCTTTGTTGCGGAATAGAAAGCCCACACTAGATTTGATTTTAGATTGGAGATGTTTGATATGAGTCTGGAAGGAGAGTTTACAGTCTAGCCAGACACCTAGGTACTTATAGATGTCCACATATTCTGCGTCAGAATCATCCAGGGTGGTGATGCTAGTCGGGCGTGTGGGTGCAGAGAGCGAACGGTTGAAAAGCATGCATTTGGTTTTGCTAGCGTTTAAGAGCAGTTGGAGGCCACGGAAGGAGTGTTGTATGGCGTTGAAGCTTGTTTGGAGGTTAGATAGCACAGTGTCCAAGGAAGGGCCGGAAGTATACAGAATGGTATCGTTGGGGTAGAGGTGGATCAGGGAATCGCCCGCAGCAAGAGCAACATCATTGATATATACAGAGAAAAGAGTCGCCCGAGAATTGAACCCTGTGGCACCCTCATAGAGACTGCCAGAGGACCGGACAACATGCCCTCCGATTTGACACACTGAACTCTGTCTGCAAAGTAGTTGGTGAACCAGGCATGGCAGTCATTAGAAAAACCGAGGCTACTGAGTCTGCCAATAAGAATATGGTGATTGACAGAGTCGATAGCCTTGGCCAGGTCGATGAAGACGGATGCACAGTACTGTCTTTTATCGATGGCGGTTATGATATTGTTTAGTACCTTGAGCGTGGCTGAGGTGCACCCGTGACCGGCTCGGAAACCAGATTGCACAGCGGAGAAGGTACGGTGGGATTCGAGATGGTCAGTGACCTGTTTCTTGACTTGGCTTTCGAAGACCTAAGATAGGCAGGGCAGGATGGCTATAGGTCTGTAACAGTTTGGGTCTAGGGTGTCTCCCCCTTTGAAGAGGGGGATGACTGCGGTAGCTTTCCAATCCTTGGGGATCTCAGACGATATGAAAGAGAGGTTGAACAGGCTGGTAATAGGGGTTGCGACAATGGCGGCGGATAGTTTCAGAAATAGAGGGTCCAGATTGTCAAGCCCAGCTGATTTGTACGGGTCCAGGTTTTGCAGCTCTTTCAGAACATCTGCTATCTGGATTTGGGTAAAGGAGAACCTGGAGAGGCTTGGGCGAGTAGCTGCGGGGGGGAGTTGTTGGCGAAGTTGGAGTAGCCAGGAGGAAGGCATGGCCAGCCGTTGAGAAATGCTTGTTGAAGTTTTCGATAATCATAGATTTATTGGTGGTGACCGTGTTACCTAGCCTCAGTGCAGTGGGCAGCTGGGAGGAAGTGCTCTTGTTCTCCATGGACTTCACAGTGTCCCAGAACTTTTTGGAGTTAGAGCTACAGGATGCAAATTTCTGCCTGAAGAAGTTGGTCTTGACTTTCCTGACTGACTGCGTGTATTGGTTCCTGACTTCCCTGAACAGTTGCATATCGCGGGGACTATTCGATGCTAATGCAGTCCGCCACAGGATGTGTTTGTGCTGGTCGAGGGCAGTCAGGTCTGGAGTGAACCAAGGGCTATATCTGTTCTTAGTTCTGCATTTTTTGAATGGAGCATGCTTATCTAAAATGGTGAGGAAGTTACTTTTAAATAATTACCAGGCATCCTCAACTGACGGGATGGGGTCAATATCCTGGGGTGTTAAGCATATCCCAGTTTAGGTCACCTAACAGAACAAACTCTGAAGCTAGATGGGGGGCGATCAATTCACAAATGGTGTCCAGGGCACAGCTGGAAGCTGAGGGGGGTCGGTAGCAGGCGGCAAACAATTTGGGATTTTCAACACATTAATGATTCTTACAAAAATAAGAAGTGATGCAGTCAGTCTCTCCTCAACTCTTAGCCAAGAGAGACTGGTCTGCATAGTATTTATATCAGCCCTCTGATTATAATGAAGAGCAAGACTTGCCGCTCTGTTCTAGGTCAGCTGCAGCTTAACTAGGTCTTTCCTTGCAGAACTCGACCACAAGACTGGACAATAATCAAGATAAGACAAAACTATAGCCTGCAGGACTTGCTTTTTGGAATGTGGTGTCAAAAAGCAGAGCATCTCTTTATTAAGGACAGACCTCTCCCCATCTTAACAACTATTAAATCTATAAGTTTTGACCATGACCAACATCCACACAATTTAGTCTCCTCAACTTGTTCAACATCCACACCCTTCATTACCAGATTCATCTGAGGTCTAGAACTTAGGGAAGGATTTGTACCAAATAGAACACTATTAATTTTAGAGATGTTCAGGACCAATTTATTACTGACCACCCATTCCAAAACAGACTGCAACTCTTTGTTAAGGGATTCAGTGACTTAATTAGCTGTGGTTGCTGATGTGTATATGGTTGAATTATCAGAATACATGGACACACATGCTTGTTTTAATGCCAGTGGCAGGTCATAGCTAAAAATAGAAAAGAGTAGAAGGCCTAGAGAGCTGCCCTGCGGTACACCACACTTTACATGTTTGACATTAGAGAAGCTTCCATTAAAGAAAAACCCTTTGAGTTCTATTAGATAGATAGCTCTGAATCCACAATAAGGCAGAGGTTGTAAAGCCATAACATATACGTTTTCTCAACAACAGGTTATGGTCAATAATATCAAAGGCTGCACTGAAATCTAACAGTACATCTCCCATAATCACTTTATTATCAATTTATTTCAACCAATCATCAGTCATTTGTGTCAGTGCAGTACATGTTGAGTGCCCTTCTCTATAAGCATGCTGAAAGTCTGTTGTTCATTTGTTTACAGAGAAATAGCATTGTATTTGGTCAAACACAATTTTTTCCAACAGTTTGCTGAGAGCTGGCAGCAAGCCGATAGGTCTGCTGTTAGAACCAGTAAAGGCCGCTTTACCACTCTTGGGTAGCGGAATTACTTTTGCTTCCCTCCAGGCCTGAGGACAAAGACTTTCCTCTAGGCTCAGATTAAAGATATGACAGATAGGAGTGGCTATAGAGTCAGCTACCATCCACAGTAGCTTTCCATCTAAGTTGTCAATGCCAGGTTTGTCATTTTTTATCATGAGCAATACTTTTTCCACCTCTCCCACTCTAACTTTACAACATTCAAACTTGCAATGCTTTTCTTTCATTATTTGTTGTTTTTATGCATGAATACGATGTCTCTCCGTTCGTTGTTGGAATTTCCTGCCTAAGTTTGCCCACTTTGCCAATAATCATTAAAATAATTGCCAACATCAAATGG
Source organism: Oncorhynchus gorbuscha (assembly GCF_021184085.1). NCBI lineage: Eukaryota > Metazoa > Chordata > Actinopteri > Salmoniformes > Salmonidae > Oncorhynchus > Oncorhynchus gorbuscha. The sequence continues at coordinate 140,793 of NW_025746139.1, forward strand.
TTTTGTGATGAATAAGCCATCTGATTCAATAAAAGGTGGAGTGGAATTTGTCTTTCTGCCCATAATTTCATTTAAGTTGTTTTCCTTCATTCTTTATATGATTGATCTTGGCTTCATAATACAGTTTCTTATTTTTTTGTTGTTGAGTTTAGTCACATCATTTCTTAATTTGCAGTAAGTCAGCCAGTCAGATGTGCAGCCAGATTTATTAGCCACTCCTTTTCCCATCTCTTTCAACCAGACAGTTTTTCATTTCCTCATCAATCCATGGAGCCTGAACAGTTACAACAGTCAGTTTCTTAAACAGGTGCATGTTTATCAAAACATTGGAGGAATCAATGTCATATATTCATCAAGTGCAAAAGATCAAACAAATGAATCAATCATTAATCAATTTTTAACATCATCCACATGAGAGTCACAGAAAATATTTTGTATGATCTCTTATCCAATTTTCCAGTGTTTGGGAACACCCTGGAGGGTGATTGATTACCTAAACCAGAACAGGCACTGGTTATCAAACCAAATGGTCCCCAAGAAAGTCAATCATACACTATCAAGCATTTCACACACATTATTTAGATACTGACTGTTAGCACTTGGTGGCCTATAAAAACAGCCCAAAATAATAGGCTTTACATGAGGCAGATAATGACCTGCAACCACAACACTTCAATAACACTTGATAGGATCTTCTAAGCATTACAGGGATGTGGCTCTGAATATATCAACAATGAGCATCCCTGTCTCTTCTATAGATGCTAGGGCTACTGGATATCAAATGAGCTGTCAGTCTCGGAGGGTGGATAATGAGCCTGTCATAGGGAGTTATTGGTGGATAATGAGCCTGTCATAGGGATTTTCAGGGTGGATAATGAGCCTGTCAATAGGGTGTGTGTGACTGCGGGAGTTGAGGCTACGAACCCATAGGCTTGGTTCTCTCATCCCTTCCAGGCTTCTGGGAGGGAGGGTGGATAATGAGCCTGTCATAGGGAGGGTGGATAATGAGCCTGTCATAGGGAGGGTGGATAATGAGCCTGTCATAGGGAGGGTGGATAATGAGCCTGTCATAGGGAGGGTGGATAATGAGCCTGTCATAGGGAGGGTGGATAATGAGCCTGTCATAGGGAGGGTGGATAATGAGCCTGTCATAGGGAGAGTGGATAATGAGCCTGTCATAGGGAGGGTGGATAATGAGCCTGTCATAGGGAGGGTGGATAATGAGCCTGTCATAGGGAGGGTGGATAATGAGCCTGTCAAAGGGAGGGTAGATAGTGAGCCTGTCATAGGGAGAGTGGATAATGAGCCTGTCATAGGGAGGGTGGATAATGAGCCTGTCATAGGGATGGTGGATAATGAGCCTGTCATAGGGAGAGTGGATAATGAGCCTGTCATAGGGAGGGTGGATAATGAGCCTGTCATAGGGAGAGTGGATAATGAGCCTGTCATAGGGAGGGTGGATAATGAGCCTGTCATAGGGAGGGTGGATAATGAGCCTGTCATAGGGAGGGTGGATAATGAGCCTGTCATAGGGAGGGTGGATAGTGAGCCTGTCATAGGGAGGGTGGATAGTGAGCCTGTCATAGGGAGGGTGGATAATGAGCCTGTCATAGGGAGAGTAGATAGTGAGCCTGTCATAGGGAGGGTGGATAATGACCGTGTCATAGGGAGGGTGGATAATGAGCCTGTCATAGGGAGGGTGGATAATGAGCCTGTCATAGGGAGGGCGGATAATGAGCCTGTCATAAGGAGGGTGGATAATGAGCATGTCATAGGGATGGTGGATAATGAGCCTGTCATAGGGAGGGTGGATAATGAGCCTGTCATAGGGAGGGTGGATAATGAGCCTGTCATAAGGAGGGTGGATAATGAGCCTGTCATAGGGAGGGTGGATAATGAGCCTGTCATAGGGAGGGTGGATAATGAGCCTGTCATAGGGAGAGTGGATAATGAGCCTGTCATAGGGATGGTGGATAATGAGCCTGTCATAGGGAGGGTGGATAATGAGCCTGTCATGGGGAGAGTGGATAATGAGCCTGTCATAAGGAGGGTGGATAATGAGCCTGTCATAGGGAGGGTGGATAATGAGCCTGTCATAGGGAGGGTGGATAATGAGCCTGTCATAAGGAGGGTGGATAATGAGCCTGTCATAGGGAGGGTGGATAATTAGCCTGTCATAAGGAGGGTGGATAATGAGCCTGTCATAAGGAGGGTGGATAATGACCCTGTCATAGGGAGGGTGGATAATGAGCCTGTCATAGGGAGGGTGGATAATGAGCCTGTCATAGGGAGGATGAATAATGAGCCTGTCATAGGGAGGGTGGATAATGAGCCTGTCATAGGGAGGGTGGATAATGAGCCTGTCATAAGGAGGGTGGATAATGAGCCTGTCATAGGGAGAGTGGATAATGAGCCTGTCATAAGGAGGGTGGATAATGAGCCTGTCATAGGGAGGGTGGATAATGAGCCTGTCATAGGGAGGGTAGATAGTGAGCCTGTCATAGGGAGAGTGGATAATGAGCCTGTCATTGGGATGGTGGATAATAAACCTGTCATAGGGAGGGTGGATAGTGAGCCTGTCATAGGGAGGGTGGATAGTGAGCCTGTCATAGGGAGGGTGGATAATGAGCCTGTCATAGGGAGGGTGGATAATGAGCCTGTCATAGGGAGGGTGGATAGTGAGCCTGTCATAGGGAGGGTGGATAGTGAGCCTGTCATAGGGAGGGTGGATAATGAGCCTGTCATAGGGAGGGTGGATAATGAGCCTGTCGTAGGGAGGGTGGATAGTGAGCCTGTCATAGGGAGGGTGGATAGTGAGCCTGTCATAGGGAGGGTGGATAATGAGCCTGTCATAGGGAGGGTGGATAATAAGCCTGTCATAGGGAGGGTGGATAATGAGCCTGTCATAGGGAGGGTGGATAGTGAGCCTGTCATAGGGAGGGTGGATAGTGAGCCTGTCATAGGAAGAGTGGATAGTGAGCCTGTCATAGGAAGGGTGGATAGGGAGCCTGTCATAGGGAGGGTGGATAGTGAGCCTGTCATAGAGAGGGTGGATAGTGAGCCTGTCATAGGGAGGGTGGATAGTGAGTCTGTCATAGAGAGGGTGGATAATGAGCTTGTCATAGCGGATATAAGACATGTCTCTACGCGCTCTGGCAGCTTTCATGGCTGGGATCAGTTCTTTCCTCTTCTGACGCACAGCTTCAGGATGGTCCTCGTTGAGGAAAATACACGTTCCTCTCTAGTTCTTGGCTCTTTCCAGGACAGCCACCTTGTCCTTGAACCTCAGGAACCTGACCACTATCGGTCTGGGCCTGTCACCTGGGCCGGTGGTGGATTTTCCAGTCCTGTGGGAGCGCTCCACCTCCATCTCCCTGTGGTCCATCTTCAAGTTCATTCATTTTCCTCACGTTGTCCTCAGACACCGTCCAGGTGTCATGTGGATATTCTGCAATTCTGTCCACAACCATGTTGTTCTGCCTTGATTTTCCCTTGAGGTAGTCTGATTTATTTGTCATTGTTATCATGGATTCACACACAGAACTGATGTCCTCTCTCAGTGACTTACAGATTGCTGTCATCTGCCATTTTCCTGTTTAAACTCATCGAGCTGAGACCCTGGGAGAACTACAAACTGTTTTCAGGTCCTGGACCTCTCTGGTCAGGTCGTCCATTATTTTATTCATTGAATTTGGACAAAACACTTGAAGCTATTTTCTTGTTGTTTGTAACAACTGCTTGTAGAAGCATTTTTCTTTGTTTAACGGTCCTCCAGCCGGCGTTGGTCTTTGTCATGGCAACATATGTTAGGCTGTTACTCCTCACAGTTCCAGACAGAACAGGTCATAGGGAAGATTGAACACAACAAACAGCTTTTCCAGTCCCACAGGACTGGACAATCTGTTGTTGGAAAACAGGAAAACAGCTCCCACAGGACTGGAAAAGGGCTCTCGACAGCCACAAACCTGGGACAGTCCTCAGTCCCAACCACAATGGCTAACCGCATAGCGGGCTGCTTACAAGCCCTCAAGAATTCCCGCTAGCTTGATAGGCAGCTAGCTAGCAGCTAGGTTAGCTGCTATGCCAAATAGCTCCTCAAACCCGGCCCTGGTATGCAGGATCACTGGACAGAGAGTAGCAGTCCCAGCAACTGATGCCAAGGATCCGTACTAAATAGTTAGCTAGCAACTAAGAAACTTTCAAATACACTTTCAAAACAACAATCTTTTCAAAACAACAAACCGAGCTCTCCCTCGTTCCTGCGTCAACAGGAAATGTTCAACAGGAAGTGACGACCCCTTAACCTAACCTTAACACCTAAATCCTAAACCTAACCCCTAATTCTGACCCTAACCCTAATTGTAACCCTAAATCTAACCCCTCAGCCTAAAACAGGCTTTTTCCTTGTGGGGACTGGTGAAATTTCCCCACTGGTCCAGGTTTTCCTTGTGGGGACTGGTGAAATGTCCCCACTGGTCAAGGATAGTAAAACCAAACACACACTTTCCTGTAAATGAGTAGATCAAGGACTTCAGGTCCCCACAAGGATAGTAAAACCAAACACACACTGTCCTGTAAATGAGTAGATCACAAGGATAGTAAAACCAAACACACACTGTCCTGTAAATGAGTAGATCACAAGATAGTAAAACCAAAACACACACTGTCCTGTAAATGAGTAGATCAAGGACTTCAGGTCCCCACAAGGATAGTAAAACCAAACACACACTGTCCTGTAAATGAGTAGATCACAAGGATAGTAAAACCAAACACACACTGTCCTGTAAATGAGTAGATCACAAGGATAGTAAAACCAAACACACACACACTGTCCTGTAAATGAGTAGATCAAGGACTTCAGGTCCCCACAAGGATAGTAAAACCAAACACACACTGTCCTGTAAATGAGTAGATCACAAGGATAGTAAAACCAAAAACACACACTGTCCTGTAAATGAGTAGATCAAGGACTTCAGGTCCCCACAAGGATAGTAAAACCAAACACACACTGTCCTGTAAATGAGTAGATCACAAGGATAGTAAAACCAAAAACACACTGTCCTGTAAATGAGTAGATCAAGGACTTCAAGGATAGTCCCACTGTCCTGTAAGGATAGATCAAAACCAAAACCAAACACACTGTCCTGTAAATGAGTAGATCACAAGGATAGTAAAACCAAAAACACACACTGTCCTGTAAATGAGTAGATCAAGGACTTCAGGTCCCCACAAGGATAGTAAAACCAAACACACACTGTCCTGTAAATGAGTAGATCACAAGGATAGTAAAACCAAAAACACACTGTCCTGTAAATGAGTAGATCAAGGACTTCAGGTCCCCACAAGGATAGTAAAACCAAACACACACTGTCCTGTAAATGAGTAGATCACAAGGATAGTAAAACCAAACACACACTGTCCTGTAAATGAGTAGATCACAAGGATAGTAAAACCAAACACACACACTGTCCTGTAAATGAGTAGATCAAGGACTTCAGGTCCCCACAAGGATAGTAAAACCAAAAACACACTGTCCTGTAAATGAGTAGATCAAGGACTTCAGGTCCCCACAAGGATAGTAAAACCAAAAACTCACACTGTCCTGTAAATGAGTAGATCACAAGGATAGTAAAACCAAAAACACACACTGTCCTGTAAATGAGTAGATCAAGGACTTCAGGTCCCCACAAGGATAGTAAAACCAAACACACACTGTCCTGTAAATGAGTAGATCACAAGGATAGTAAAACCAAAAACACACACTGTCCTGTAAATGAGTAGATCAAAGGACCAAACACACACTGTCCTGTAAATGGTCCCCACAAGGATAGTAAAACCAAAAACACACACTGTCCTGTAAATGAGTAGATCACAAGGATAGTAAAACCAAAAACACACACTGTCCTGTAAATGAGTAGATCAAGGACTTCAGGTCCCCACAAGGATAGTAAACCAAACACACACTGTCCTGTAAATGAGTAGATCACAAGGATAGTAAACCCAAAAACACACACTGTCCTGTAAATGAGTAGATCACAAGGATAGTAAAACCAAAAACACACTGTCCTGTAAATGAGTAGATCACAAGGATAGTAAAACCAAAAACACACACTGTCCTGTAAATGAGTAGATCAAGGACTTCAGGTCCCCACAAGGATAGTAAAACCAAACACACACTGTCCTGTAAATGAGTAGATCACAAGGATAGTAAACCAAACACCAAGGATAGTAAAACCAAACACACACTGTCCTGTAAATGAGTAGATCACAACACACTGGATAGTAAAACCAAACACACACTGTCCTGTAAATGAGTAGATCAAGGACTTCAGGTCCCCACAAGGATAGTAAAACCAAAAACACACTGTCCTGTAAATGAGTAGATCACAAGGACAGTAAAACCAAAAACACACACTGTCCTGTAAATGAGGACTAGATCCCCACAAGGATAGTAAAACCAAACACACACTGTCCTGTAAATGAGTAGATCAAGGACTTCAGGTCCCCACAAGGATAGTAAAACCAAACACACACTATCCTGTAAATGAGTAGATCACAAGGATAGTAAAACCAAAAACACACACTGTCCTGTAAATGAGTAGATCAAGGACTTCAGGTCCCCACAAGGATAGTAAAACCAAACACACACTGTCCTGTAAATGAGTAGATCACAAGGATAGTAAAACCAAAAAACACACACTGTCCTGTAAATGAGATCAAGGACTCACAAGGATAGTAAAACCAAACACACACTGTCCTGTAAATGAGTAGATCACAAGGATAGTAAACCCAAAAACTCACTGTCCTGTAAATGAGTAGATCACAAGGATAGTAAAACCAAAAACACACACTGTCCTGTAAATGAGTAGATCAAGGACTTCAGGTCCCCACAAGGATAGTAAAACCAAACACACACTGTCCTGTAAATGAGTAGATCACAAGGATAGTAAACCCAAAAACACACACTGTCCTGTAAATGAGTAGATCACAAGGATAGTAAAACCAAACACACACTGTCCTGTAAATGAGTAGATCACAAGGATAGTAAAACCAAAAACACACACTGTCCTGTAAATGAGTAGATCACAAGGATAGTAAAACCAAAAACACACTGTCCTGTAAATGAGTAGATCAAGGACTTCAGGTCCCCACAAGGATAGTAAAACCAAACACACTGTCCTGTAAATGAGTAGATCACAAGGATAGTAAAACCAAAAACACACACTGTCCTGTAAATGAGTAGATCACAAGGATAGTAAAACCAAACACACACTGTCCTGTAAATGAGTAGATCACAAGGATAGTAAAACCAAACACACAAATGTCCTGTAAATGAGTAGATCAAGGACTTCAGGTCCCCACAAGGATAGTAAAACCAAACACACACTGTCCTGTAAATGAGTAGATCACAAGGATAGTAAAACCAAACACACACTGTCCTGTAAATGAGTAGATCACAAGGATAGTAAAACCAAACACACACTGTCCTGTAAATGAGTAGATCACAAGGATAGTAAAACCAAACACACACTGTCCTGTAAATGAGTAGATCAAGGACTTCAGGTCCCCACAAGGATAGTAAAACCAAACACACACTGTCCTGTAAATGAGTAGATCACAAGGACAGTAAATCCAAAAACACACACTGTCCTGTAAATGAGTAGATCACAAGGTTAGTAAAACCAAACCCACACTGTCCTGTAAATGAGTAGATCAAGGACTTCAGGTCCCCACAAGGATAGTAAAACCAAACACACACTGTCCTGTAAATGAGTAGATCACAAGGATAGTAAAACCAAAAACACACACTGTCCTGTAAATGAGTAGATCAAGGACTTCAGGTCCCCACAAGGATAGTAAAACCAAACACACACTGTCCTGTAAATGAGTAGATCACAAGGATAGTAAAACCAAAAACACACACTGTCCTGTAAATGAGTAGATCAAGGACTTCAGGTCCCCACAAGGATAGTAAAACCAAAAACACACTGTCCTGTAAATGAGTAGATCACACGGACAGTAAAACCAAAAACACACACTGTCCTGTAAATGAGTAGATCAAGGACTTCAGGTCCCCACAAGGATAGTAAAACCAAACACACACTGTCCTGTAAATGAGTAGATCACAAGGATAGTAAAACCAAAAACACACACTGTCCTGTAAATGAGTAGATCAAGGACTTCAGGTCCCCACAAGGATAGTAAAACCAAACACACACTGTCCTGTAAATGAGTAGATCAAGGACTTCAGGTCCCCACAAGGATAGTAAAACCAAAAACTCACTGTCCTGTAAATGAGTAGATCACAAGGATAGTAAAACCAAAAACACACACTGTCCTGTAAATTAGTAGATCAAGGACTTTGGAGACAGGATGGTAGTTATTAGCCTCTGAGGGATCTCCACCCTTTAGCAGTGGGAGGACATAAGCTGATTCCCAAATGCTGGGTAGGTATTGGTCAAGAATTGGTCAAGAGATAATACTCAAAAATGGGCCTTGAACACTGATCTGAGCCACAAGTTCAGTGACTGCATTTAAATAGTCATCTGATTAGCTGAACTATCTTTAAAATGATTAGCTTCCAGAACTTGGTATTGTTTAGGTTCTCAGTGACTGCATTTAAATAGTCATCTGATTATCAGAACTTGGTACTCAGTGACTGCATTTAAATAGTCATCTGATTAGCTTCCAGAACTTGGTAGGGTTGTTTAGGTTCTCAGTGACTGCATTTAAATAGTCATCTGATTAGCTTCCAGAACTTGGTAGGGTTGTTTAGGTTCTCAGTGACTGCATTTAAATAGTCATCTGATTTGGACTTCCTGGTCAATCCTGTGCATTTGTTTCTTAGCTCTCTGAATGAGGCCCAGTCAGTATTTGTATATCTAGCTTGAGCCCAATAGATATTTATTTTTCTAATTCATTCTGCCAAGTTATCTGAAAACCAGGGATTGTCCCTTCCACTGATTCTAATTGTTTCCACAGGGGCTTATCACACATTTCATACAAAAATAGTCCCGGTCAGTGTCAACATGGGGAATCAGACTTACCCTGTCAATATTATGGTACAGATCATGTAAGAAAAATAGTCCCGGGCAATGTCAACATGGGGAATCAGACTCTGTCAATATTATGGTACAGATCATGTAAGAAAAATAGTCCCGGTCAGTGTCAACATGGGGAATCAGACTCTGTCAATATTATGGTACAGATCATGTAAGAAAAATAGTCCCGGGCAGTGTCAACATGGGGAATCAGACTTACCCTGTCAATATTATGGTACAGATCATGTAAGAAAAATAGTCCCGGGCAGTGTCAACATGGGGAATCAGACTCTGTCAATATTATGGTACAGATCATGTAAGAACACTTGCTCATCAAACTGTTTAAAATTGTTTTTAATTTTTTTTTTTTTTAGTCTAACAGGGTTTGGCTTTGGTCATGTTTGTATTTCTAACACAAGTAATTGCACAGTGATCACTGACATCATTACAGAATATCCCAGTCGATGTGTATTTGAGGGGTATTCATTAGAATCATGTCCAATAGCATTGATTTGTTAGGTGCTCTGGGATTCGGTCTTGTAGGCACATTAATTAATTGAGCGAGATTCAGAGAGTCACACAGTTCTTTAAAAGGGTCCTGATACAGATGTTAGTATGTACCAGTTCAACTTTCGACACAGAAAAAAGTCATTCAGTAGTTTGAGATGTTGGAAGTATGTCATCCAGTGTAGAGACCACGTTCCTGGAGACCACGTTGGAGCCTGGAGCCCACGTTCCTGGAGCCCACGTTCCTGGAGACCACGTTCCTGGAGCCCACGTTCCTGGAGACCACGTTCCTGGAGACCACGTTCCTGGAGACCACGTTCCTGGAGACCACGTTCCTGGAGCCCACGTTCCTGGAGACCACGTTCCTGGAGCCCACGTTCCTGGAGACCACGTTCCTGGAGACCACGTTCCTGGAGCTCACGTTCCTGGAGCTCACGTTCTTGGAGACCACGTTCCTGGAGACCACGTTCCTGGAGACCACGTTCCTGGAGACCACGTTCCTGGTGGTATTTTCCAAGTTAAACTAAGACTAAGTAACATGGAGATATTCAGAGTCAAACTAAGACTAAATAACATGGAGATATTCAGAGTTAAACTAAGACTAAATAACATGGAGATATTCAGAGTTAAACTAAGACTAAATAACATGGAGATATTCAGAGTTAAACTAAGACTAAATAACATGGAGATATTCAGAGTTAAACTAAGACTAAATAACATAGAGATATTCAGAGTCAAACTAACCTGTCGGTTGCTCTATTTCTCCATTTCAAAATGTCTCCATCGACTCTGTTTGATAGACAGCTGAATCACTGTGTGGCGAGGCCTGCCAGGGAGCAGAACAGGAACACACACACACAGACACACACACACACACACACACACACACACACACACACACACACACACACACACACACACACACACACACACACACACACACACACACACACACACACACACACACACACACACACACACACACACTGTGTTTAATCACTGTGTGCAGAGGCCTCTCAGGGACTAGAGGGAATAAAGGGTTGGTACACTGATAACCTTAATCACTTAGGGAGAGAGACACACACACACGCACACGCACACACATGCATACACACACACACACACACACACACACACACACACACACACACACACACACACACACACACACACACACACACACACACACACACACACACACACACACACACACACACACACACACACACAGACACACAGACACACAGACACACAGGCACAAACACACACACTGTGTTTAATCTGTCACTGTCAGGTTACCACATGAAAGAGTTTTCTAACCTGCTGCGTTTGACTCATTCTACAATAGAACCCATTTCCCAACATATTTGTAAAGAGAAAGAGACACTCCCTAAATGAATCAGGAACACTTTTACACACTCTTGACATAAGGATATGACAACATTTAAAGAGGACAATTTGTCAGTCAGTGGGGACTGACATGCCATCATTATTTGAAGCATGACTGGCTCAAAGGAGATGAAAGTGGCTGCTCTGTGATGTGTCTTGTCCCTAGGACCAGAAGAAAACTCCTGGGTCGTTATTCAGTAGGTGGAAAAGTATCAGAAAAGACCACCTGAACCAATAAGAACGCAGATTATGTTATCTGTTGCAAAGAAAATTGCTACCGTGTGCCTTTCTCAACAGGGCCCTTTGTCCTAGTTTTCTATCTGCTGTGCGAGTTGATAATTGTGACTGATCTGGGGCCTGTGTCCATAAAGTGTCTCAGATTAGGAGTGTCCACAAAGCGTCTCAGAGTAGAAGTGTCCACAAAGTGTCTCAGAGTAGAAGTGTCCACAAAGTGTCTCAGAGTAGAAGTGTCCACAAAGTGTCTCAGAGTAGAAGTGTCCACAAAGTGTCTCAGAGTAGAAGTGTCCACAAAGTGTCTCAGAGTAGAAGTGCTGTTCTAAGACCAGTTGTGCCTTGAATAACAGGGAGGGCTGATCGTAGATCAGCATACCTACTCTGAGATGCTTTGTGGATATGGGCCTTGGTCCCTCTGTTGTTGCTATATGAGGTCCTGGTGCAGCAGATAGCCTAGCGTTTAGAGCGTTGGGCTAGTAATCAAAATGTTGTTGGTTCAAATCCCCAGGCCGACTAGCTGAAAAATCGACTGATGTG
>NW_025746139.1:157500-160655 GCF_021184085.1 Oncorhynchus gorbuscha
TCTCCTCCTCCTCTCCTCTACCTGTCTTATGTTCCTCCTCTCCTCTACCTGTCTTCTGTTCCTCCTCCCATCATCCTCTCCTCTACCTGTCTTCTGTTCCTCCTCTCCTCTACCTGTCTTCTGTTCCTCCTCCCATCCTCCTCTCATCTACCTGTCTTCTGTTCCTCCTCTCCTCTACCCGTCTTCTGTTCCTCCTCTCCTCTTCTCCTCCCTCTCCTCCACCCGTCTTCTGTTCTCTTCCTCCTCTCCTCCTCTTCTCTCCTCTCCTCTACCGTCTCCCTCCCATCCTCCTCCTCCTCTCCTCTTCCCATCCTCTATCTTCTGTTCCTCCTCTCTCCTCTACCTGTCTTCTCTTCCTCCTCCTCTGTTCTTCTCCTCTCTCTCTACCTCTCTTCTCTCCCCTCCTCCTCCTGCCTCTTCTGTTCTCTCTCTCTACCCTTCTTATCTTCCTCCTCTCCTCTACCACAATCCCTTCTCCCTCTCCCTCTACCTGTCTTCTGTTCCTCCTCCCATCCTCCTCTCCTCTACCTGTCTTCTGTTCCTCCTCCTCCTCTCCTCTACCTGTCTTCTGTTCCTCCTCCCATCCTCCACTCCTCTACCTGTCTTCTGTTCCTCCTCCCATCCTCCTCTCCTCTCCTCTACCCGTCTTCTGTTTCTCTCCTCCCATCTTCTCCTCCCTCCTCTACCCATCTTCTGTTCCTCCTCTCTCTACCTGTCTTCTGTTCCTCCTCCCATCCTGTTCTCCTCTACCCGTCTTCTGTTCCTCCTCTCCTCTGGTCTTCTGTTCCTCTCCTCCCCGTCTTCTGTTTTCCTCTCTACCTGTCTTCTGTTCCTCCTCTCTCTCCTCTCTTCTGTTCCTCTTCCCATCCTCTCCTCTACCCATCTTCTGTTCCTCCTCTCTACCTGTCTTCTCCCTCTCTCCTCTTGTCTTCTGTTCTCTCCATCATCTCTCCTCTACCTCTTCCCATCCTCTCCTCTACCTGTCTTCTGTTCCTCCTCTCCTCATACCTGTCTTCTGTTCCTCCTCTCCTCCTACCCGTCTTCTCTGTTCCTCCTCTCTCCTCCTCTCCTCTACCCGTCTTCTGTTCTTCTCTCCTCTACCTCGTCTTCTGTTCCTCCTCCCTCCTCCTCTCCTCTACCTGTCTTCTGTTCCTCCTCCCATCCTCCTCTCTCCTCTACCTGTCTTCTGTTCCTCTCTCCCTCCTCCTCTCCTCTACCCGTCTTCTCTGTTCCTCCTCCCTTCTGTTCTCTCTCCTCTATCTTTCTCTCTGGTCCTCCCATCTTCCCTCCTCCTCTACCCATCTTCTGTTCCTCCTCCCATCCCATCTTCTGTTCATCCTCTCTCTACCTGTCTTCTGTTCCTCCTCTCCTCTACCTGTCTTCTGTTCCTCCTCTCCTCTACCCGTCCTGTTCCTCTCCTTCTACCCATCTTCTGTTCCTCCTCTCCTCTACCTTCCTCCTCTCTCCTCCTCTCCTCTACTGTTCCTCTCCTCTACCTCTTCTGTTCCTCCTTCCTCCTCTCCTCTACCTGTCTTCTGTTCCTCCTCCCATCCTCTCCTCTACCCATCTTCTGTTCCTCCTCCTCCTCCTCTCCTCTACCCGTCTCTGTTCCTCCTCCCCCTCCTCTCCTCTATCCTCCTCTCCTCTACCTGTCTTCTGTTCCTCCTCTCCTCTACCCGTCCTGTTCTCCTCTCCTCCTCTCCTCTACCCGTCTTCTGTTCCTCCTCTCTCCTCCTCTCCTCTACCTGTCTTCTGTTCCTCCTCTCCCCTCCTCCTCCTCCCTCACTCTCTACCTGTCTTCTGTTCCTCCTCTCCTCCTCCTCTCCTCTACTCCCTCTGCCTCTTCTGTTCCTCCCTCTCTCCTCCTCTCCTCTACCTGTCTTCTGTTCCTCCCTCTCCTCCTCCTCTACATGTCTTCTGTTCCTCCTCTCCTCTACCCATCTTCTGTTCCTCTCTCCCGTCTACCCATCTTCTGTTCCTCCTCTCCTCCCCATCCTCTCCTCTACCTGTCTTCTGTTCCTCCTCTCTCCCTCCTTCTGTTCCTCTCTCCTCTACCCGTCTTCTGTTCCCTCCTCTCCTCTACTCCATCTTCTGTTCCTCCTCTCCTCTACCCGTCTTCTGTTCCTCCTCTCCTCCTCTCCTCTACCTGTCTCCTGTCCCTCCTCTCCTCCTCTCCCTCTACCTGTCTTCTGTTCCTCCTCCTCCTCCTCCCTCTGTCCTTCTGTTTCCCGTCTTCTGTTCCTCCTCTCTCCTCCCTCTCCTCTACCCGTCTTCTGTTCCTCCTCTTCTCTCCTCCTCTCCTCTACCTGTCTTCTGTTCCTCCTCTCCTCCTCCTCCTCTACCTGTCTTCTGTTCCTCCTCCTCCTCCCCTCTCCCTCTACCTGTCTTCTGTTCCTCCTCTCTCCTCCTCTCCTCTACCTGTCTTCTGTTCCTCCTCTCTCCTCCTCTCCTCTACCTGTCTTTCTGTTCCTCCCTCTCTCCCTCCCTCTCCTCTACCCGTCTTCTGTTCCTCCTCTCTCCTCCTCTCCTCTACCCGTCTTCTGTTCCTCCTCTCTCCGTCCTCTCCTTCCTCCTTCTGTCCTCCTCTCCCTCCTCTCCTCTACCGTCTTCTGTTCTCCTCTCCTCTACCCATCTTCTGTTCTCCTCTCCTCTACCCATCTTCTGTTCCTCCTCTCCTCTACCCATCTTCTGTTCTCCTCTCTACCCGTCTTTCTGTTCCTCCTCACTCCTACCTGTCTCCTCTTCCGTCTTCTGTTCCTCCTGTTCCTCCTCCTCTTCTCCTCTACCCATCTTCTGTTCCCCTCCCTCTCTCCCTCCTCCTCTCCTCCTCCTCTCTCTACCCGTCTTCTGTTCCTCCTCTACCCGTCTCTGTTCCTCTCCTTCTCCTCCTCTCTCCTCCTCCCTCCTCCACCCGTCTTCTGTTCCTCCTCTCTCCTCTACCTTCTCCCTCTCTCCTCCTCTCCTCTGTCTTCTGTTTCCTCCTCTCTCCTCCTCTCCCTCTACCTGTCTTCTATTCCTCCTCTCTCCTCCTCTCCTCTACCTGTCTTCTGTTTCTCTCTCTCCTCTACCAAGTCTTCTGTTCCCTCCTCTCTCCTCTCCTCTACTTGTCTTCTGTTCCTCCTCTCTCTCCCTCTCCTCTACCCGTCTTCTGTTCC
>NW_025746140.1:0-90971 GCF_021184085.1 Oncorhynchus gorbuscha
CTCAGACAACAGCAGTAGACTATATGAACCTCAGACAACAGCAGTAGACTATATGAACCTCAGACAACAGCAGTAGACTATATGAACCTCAGAGTAGACTATATGAACAGACAACAGCAGTAGACTATATGAACCTCAGACAACAGCAGTAGACTAGACTATATGAACCTCAGACAACAGCAGTAGACTATATGAACCTCAGACAACAGCAGTAGACTATATGAACCTCAGACAACAGCAGTAGACTATATGAACCTCAGACAACAGCAGTAGACTATATGAACCTCAGACAACAGCAGTAGACTATATGAACCACAGACAACAGCAGTAGACTATATGAACCTCAGACAACAGCAGTAGACTATATGAACCTCAGACAACAGCAGTAGACTATATGAACCTCAGACAACAGCAGTAGACTATATGAACCTCAGACAACAGCAGTAGACTATATGAACCTCAGACAACAGCAGTAGACTATATGAACCTCAGACAACAGCAGTAGACTATATGAACCTCAGACAACAGCAGTAGACTATATGAACCTCAGACAACAGCAGTAGACTATATGAACCTCAGACAACAGCAGAACCTAGACTATATGAACCTCAGACAACAGCAGTAGACTATATGAACCTCAAACAGCAGTAGACTATATGAACCTCAGACAACAGCAGTAGACTATATGAACCTCAGACAACAGCAGTAGACTATATGAACCTCAGACAACAGCAGTAGACTATATGAACCTCAGACAACAGCAGTAGACTATATGAACCTCACAACAGCAGTAGACTATATGAACCTCAGACAACAGCAGTAGACTATATGAACCTCAGACAACAGCAGTAGACTATATGAACCACAGACAACAGCAGTAGACTATATGAACCACAGACAACAGCAGTAGACTATATGAACCTCAGACAACAGCAGTAGACTATATGAACCTCACAGTAGACTATATGAACCTCACAACAGCAGTAGACTATATGAACCTCAGACAACAGCAGGAGACTATATGAACCACAGACAACAGCAGGGGCCTATAAGAACCACCGACAACAGCAGGGGCCTATAAGAACCACCGACAACAGCAGGGGCCTCTAAGAACCACAGACAACAGCAGGGGCCTCTAAGAACCACAGACAACAGTAGTAGACTATAATGAAAGATCAACACCAGCAGCAGGCATCAGAGAGACAGGATTAACATCACCCTCCTGTCCTAAACAAATAATGGTATTCTACCGTCAAACAGAGATATCCTGGCCTTTCACTCCTCAGCTCTACAAACAGCAGAGAGATATCCTGGCCTTTCACTCCTCAGCTCTACAAACAGCAGAGAGATATCCTGGCCCTTCACCCCCCAGCTCTACAAACAGCAGAGAGATATCCTGGCCTTTCACTCCTCAGCTCTACAAACAGCAGAGGGATATCCTGGCCTTTCACTCCTCAGCTCTACAAACAGCAGAGGGATATCCTGGCCTTTCACTCCTCAGCTCTACAAACAGCAGAGAGATATCCTGGCCCTTCACCCCCCAGCTCTACAAACAGCAGAGAGATATCCTGGCCCTTCACCCCCAGCTCTACAAACAGCAGAGAGATATCCTGGCCCTTCACCCCTCAGCTCTACAAACAGCAGAGAGATATCCTGGCCCTTCACCCCTCAGCTCTACAAACAGCAGATAGATATCCTGGCCCTTCACCCCTCAACTCTACAAACAGCAGAGAGATATCCTGGCCCTTCACCCCCCAGCTCTACAAACAGCAGAGATATATCCTGGCCTTTCACTCCTCAGCTCTACAAACAGCAGAGAGATATCCTGGCCTTTCCTCCTCAGCTCTACAAACAGCAGAGAGATATCCTGGCCCTTCACCCCCCAGCTCTACAAACAGCAGAGAGATATCCTGGCCCTTCACCCCCCAGCTCTACAAACAGCAGAGATATATCCTGGCCCTTCACCCCTCAACTCTACAAAAACAATCCATGGACCCTTTTGAGCATATCTGAAAGGACACTGTAGCTACAACTGGTGTGTGTGTAAAGAAAAGCATCCTTTACCCTCTGAAGACAGGCCTCCTCCTCCGTTAACACTCTCTGTGCTGGACTGGGAGTAGGCCATGGGGCCGCTCCTCTTCCCCTTCCTGAGGGAGCGGTTAGTGCTGGGGCTGCCCACCGGAGTGGAGGTAGACACCATCCCTCCATCCTTCCTGGAGAAGATACCGCTGAAGAACCTGACCAGCCGCCGGTCTGAGCCACTGGAGCGGGAGCCGGTGCCTCTCAGAAACCCCTCCTTCTCCGACACACTCTTCATGGAAAGAGTGATCAGATCACTGTTGTCCAGTGTGCGGTTTTTGCCTCTCGCTCGTTCCCAGCGACTCAGCGATGTCATTGAGTCAGTCTTGTTAAGGACAGCCCCGACTTCTAACGTGTTTCGTTTAGGCGGTCCCGTCTCATCGTAAGCCGGGTTCTGGAGGACTGTGGACTGGGGGGTCTGGTTGTCGTCCCCGGCTGTTCCTTCCCCGCGGCCGACACACCCAGAGCTGCCGTGGTGCTGGTCTTTGGAGAGGGCCCGGACGCGGAGCAGTTCGCCACCTGTCCAGTGGCGGAAACTGAAGCTCCGGCGAAGCAGGCTGGGGTGGCTCTTCAGTGGCGGCGTCTCGGGAGAGGCCTTGACGGCTCTTCCATTACTTTTAGACGCACACATCTTGTCCTTACCCCCGTTCCCATTAGTTGGAGCATCACTGCCCTTGTCCTCTGTGCTCTTGGCTTTCAGGAGTCTTTTCTTCTTATCAACACTCCCATTCTCACCGTTGGAAGCAGATGTTGTCAACGTTTTTTCAGTCTCCGTGCAAATATCCCCCTTAAGCCTCGAGTCAGTTTCAGCGCTTTCCTGTGTCCAGCTTATCCCCTGTGATTTCTTCTGACTCTGCGGTGACATGGTCTCCTCTGAGGCCTGGCTGTTGTTACCATGCTCTGTGGAGGGGCTAGTTTCCTTCAACTCTTTATGCAACTGATGCGCCTTTTTCATTTTAAGCCTTCCAAGTTCTAATTGTCCGGTGCTGAATGTCCTGAAATTTCTCATGTAGTTGTGTGAGTGGAACTCTTCGCTTTCATCCTCAACTTCTTTCAGCTCCTCCAGCAGACAACTCCTCTGGAGCTCCGAGGAGACCTCGCGACGGTAAGCGCCCACGTTGGGGTTCTCGAGACGTCGTTGTCCAGAGCTCCCGCAGCTGACCCCATCCTCCTCCTCCAAGCTCTCTTTCTTTACCAAGGTGAGAGAGATCCGGTACACCGTCTTCCTTTGTGGCGTTCCTCGCTCCATCCTTTCTATATTACCGTCAAGAAGGTACATTCTCTAGGGACACGAACTGAATTGGGAGCTACTGAATAGGCTCCACGAGTGGGACAGACGTTACTTTGAATGGAAAAATGACTTACAGACACTGGTCCTTTGATGTCGTCTAGTAATAAGGAAGTAATAGTGGGCTATTTATAATAATACTATAATTAAACGCGTACTATATTAAATTAGTTACACTACTAAATTAATATTAAATAACAAAACAATTTACTTATCCAGATGTGCAAAAGGGCATGAGAATTCGACGCAGGAAATGAATTCCTTTCACATCCCGGTGGATGTATAAACTGGCAACAAATGTAATGAAGCAACTAAACAAGCACCGCGTCTTCATTTAGGGCATGTCCGGCTTCTCTCCCTCTCAAAATGCATCGCTTGTGCAAAAAAAATGCCCACAGTTCTTTACGAGACTGCAGTCGCTTACAGAGTCATTTGTTTTCACAGCAAACAAAACAAATATTACTGGTTCAGGCAGCAGAGTGTCCGGGTGTATTGCTTCAAGATCCACCACGACAGTATTCCCATTATTGTAGAGTAATATTATTGCATCGCTGTATTCCTCCAAGCGAAGTGAGTGTGTTGTCTCCCATTGTGTTCGCGCGCATCTCCCGCAGCGAAGCCAGCTTGCCTTAGGAACATTGATTTAGTGGTTTTGTTTTCAACCCCAGTGTCCGATTGTGATTGAAATGGGGAATGTATAGCCAAAACCAAGCTTCCTCACTCACACACGGTTATCCTGAGAACGCGAGGAAACGTAACCACGGTCTCATATCCTTTTCCCCCTCCACCTCTCTCCTCACTTCACACTCAAGAGCGACACGGATCATCCAGCAAGAATCCAGGATTAGAAACAAAACACGAATCGGATTTCAAACATGGAATGGAACGAATTCACAGACGGATTGCTGGCGTTTCAAACCAGTTTATATAGATATTACGAGTAATTTAGGGTTGCACAGGCCTCTACAATAAACAAAAGCCATGTTTTAATTAAGAATTTAAAATGTGTAACAACTGTGTACTTACATAGGAACTAGGCATATACTGTATATAGCAGTAATATATACCTACAAAGAACAGTCTGGTTCATTCAGAGATAAAACAACCACCGGGAGAAAATGAGACATTGTGGCATTGATTTCACCTACATCCAAGGTCGATTGGACACGGTTATCAACACAAGGCTATCGGGTTGCTCAAAACAAACATTGGGAAACTCCACTCCGGGATTTGCAGCATCTCACTGGTTCTCATTTAGGGAGTGGCTTGTGCTTTTCTCTCTGTCCATCAGGATTTGTAAACCCACCTGGGCTGCCCCATCGATACTACTAGTGCCATAAGGATGAACGAAAGTGATATTACGAAAAAGGAAACTATGGAATGATAACAATGACTACAACAGACTGATAACAATTCCAAACACATCAATATATTGAAACGAGCTGTGCTCACTGCCGATAGATAGTGTGGACATTGCAGAATGTAGTTGTATTGCTTCAAGGCTACTCTAGTAAACAAATTTGGCAGCAGCCTGATAAACGAGTCTACAAGCAAAACAAAACAAACCACTGATATAACTGGGAACAGTCCTTGAGAATAATTGTCGAAGGTGAAACCTTATTAAAAATGCTAATTGATACGGTCCAATCAATCACGGTTAGAATCATAGTTTGTAATGCATTTAGCTAAACTACTGTACAACTCATTTCCTGACCAAACCGAATCCGCGCATATGTTGATTGTGTCTATCCTCACCAGAAGCGTTCATGACAAACAGGTTAAATAACCAAAACTAACTGTGAAACTAACTAACACACACACACACACACATACATATACACACGTGTGTATATATATATATATATATATATATATATATATATATATATATATATATATATATATATATATATATATATATGGTAGATCACAAAAGTGAGTACACCCCTCACATTTTTGTAAATATTTGAGTATATCTTTTCATGTGACAACACTGAAGAAATGACACTTTGCTACAGTGTAAAGTACTGAGTGTACAGCTTGTATAACAGTGTAAATTTGCTCTCCTCTCAAAATAACTCAACACACAGCCATTAATGTCTAAACCTCTGGCAACAAAAGTGAGTACACCCCTAAGTGAAAATGTCCAAATTGGGCCCAATTAGACATTTTCCCTCCCCGGTGTCATGTGACTCGTTAGTGTTACAAGGTCTCAGGTGTGAATGGGGAGCAGGTGTGTTAAATTTGGTGTCATCGCTCTCACACTCCCTCATACTGACTGGTCACTGGAAGTTCAACATGGTACCTCGTGGCAAAGAACTCTCTGAGGATCTGAAAATAAGAATTATTGCTCTACATATAGATGGCCTGGGCTATAAGAAGATTGCTAAGACCCTGAAACTGAGCTGCAGCATGGTGGCCAAGACCATACAGCGGTTTAACTGGACAGGTTCCATTCAGAACAGGCCTCGCCATGGTCGACCAAAGAAGTTGAGTGCACGTGCTCAGCGTCATATCCAGTGGTTGTCTTTGGGAAATAGATGTATGAGTGCTGCCAGCATTGCTGCAGAGGTTGAAGGGGTCAGCCTGTCAGTGCTCAGACCGTACGCCGTACACTGCATCAAATTGGTCTGCATGGCTGTCGACCCAGGAGGAAGCCTCTTCTAAAGATGCAAACAGTTTTCTGAAAACAAGCAGACTAAGGACATGGATTACTGAACCATGTCCTGTGGTCTGATGAGACCAAGAAGCTTATTTGGTTCAGATGGTGTCAAGCGTGTGTGGCGGCAACCAGGTGAGGAGTACAAAGACAAGTGTGTCTTGTCTACAGTCAAGCATGGTGGTGGGAGTGTCATGGTCTGGGGCTGCATGAGTGCTGCCGGCACCGGGGAGCTACAGTTCATTGAGGGAACCATGAATGCCAACATGTACTGTGACATACTGAAGCAGAGCATGATCCCCTCCCTTTGGAGACTGGGCCGCAGGGCAGTATTCCAACATGATAACGACCCCAAACACACCTTCAAGATGACCACTGCCTTGCTAAAGAAGCTGAGGGTAATGGTGATGAACTGGCCAAGCATGTCTCCAGACCTAAACCCTATTGAGCATCTGTGGGGCATCCTCAAATGGATGGTGGAGGAGTGCAAGGTCTAACATCCACCAGCTCCGTGATGTCGTCATGGAGGAGGGTCTCCAGTGGCAACCTGTGAAGCTCTGGTGAACTCCATGCCCAAGAGGGTTAAGGCAGCGCTGGAAAATGATGGTGGCCACACACAATATTGACACTTTGGGCCCAATTTGGACATTGTCACTTAGGGGTGTACTCACTTTTGTTGCCAGCGGTTTAGACATTAATGGCTGTGTGAGTTGAGGGGACAGCAAATTTACACTGTTATACAAGCTGTACACTCACTACTTTACACTGTAGCAAAGTGTCATTTCTTCAGTGTCACATGAAAAGATATACTGTATATATACACACACACATACATATATATAGTACCTGTCAAAAGTTTGTACATACCTATTCATTCAAGGGTTTTTCTTTATTTTTACTATTTTCTACAATGTAGAATAATAGTGAAGACATCAACTATGAAATAACATATGGAATCATGTAGTAACCACAAAGTGTTAAACAAATTATATTTCATATTTAAGATTCTTCAAAGTAGCCACCCTTTGCCTCGACAGCTTTGCACACGCTTGGCATTCTCTCAACCAGCTTCATGCGGTTGTCACCTGGAATGAATTTCAATTAACAGGTGTGCCTCAATTTCAAAGTTAATCTGTGGAATTTCTTTCCTTCTTAATGCGTTTGAGCCAATCAGTTGTGTTGTGACAAGGTAGAGGTGGTATACAGAAGATAGACCTATTTGGTAAAAGATCAAGTCCATATTATGGCAAGAACAGCTCAAATAAGCAAAGAGAAATGACAGTCCATCATTATTTAAGACATGAAGGTCAGTCAATCTGGAAAATTTCAAAAACGTTGAACGTTTCTTCAAGTGCAGTCGCAAAAACCATCAAGTGCAATGATGAAACTGGCTCTCATGAGGACCGCCACAGGAAAGGAAAACCCACAATAAACAGTTAACATTAGTTGATTTTGCTTTTTGTGAGAGGTTGAAATGTTTTAATAATTTATTATTATACATTATATAAATAAGCACATTTAATTTTGTCTGGCTTGCCGTTCAAAATAAAGTAAAATATTTTTTCTCAAATAATTTAAACTTTTCAGGGTAAGCAGGGCCATAAGTAAATAGGTAAACTGGGATATGACTAAATAATTAAATCAGGGTGATTTTTCCACAAATCGACCTTTCCATGGTAAGCAAGACCTTATCTAATTTGGCTAATTTTCTGTTCAAATGTTTTGTAGTAAGCTCCTTTACTTCTTTAGGGATATGAATACCGAGCATGTCCACTTCAACGTCAGACCATTTGATTGGTCAACTACACCTCATTCTTCTTCTGTGGATCTTATATGGCAGTTGGCAACCAACTTTAAGGTGCATTACCGCCACCAACTGGACTGGAGTGTGGACATCGTTCATTTTTTAAATGACACACCATGGGTATGTGCTGGTAAAAACTAATGAGTAGAAGGGAGAGGCAGGACTTGCAACCAAGTTCTATTTTACCGCCTGGCTACACAGACGTCCGTTGACGCACACGAGCAGTTTGGATGAAATGATAATAACATGTATATGTGTACATTTATTTTGCAACGCTCTCTCACGCCACACAGGCAGTTCGGTCAGCATGTAATGGAACGGTCATGCTTTGGCAGTCACACACACATGATTTTCAATTCAGCACTTCTCCCAGCCTCCAGTCAGCAACTCTTTCATCCTCTTCCTCACCCTTTCACCTCTCCCCACACTCCCTCGCCTTTTGCCCTCTCCCTTTCTTCTCTCTTTCCCCCCCATCTCCCTCATCCCTTTTCCATCACCCATTTCCCCCAGCCTCCCTCACTCATTTCCCCCAGCCTCCCTCCCCTCCCTCACCCAGTTTCCCCAGCCTCTCCCCTGGTCTCAAGGGAAGGTGCTGGTGTTGGAGATTACCTTCCTTATCTCAACCCTAAATCCCCCTCGTCTTCCTTTCGCTTTCAACTTCTCTCTGCTTGACATTTATGGATCATTATTCACATCAAGAGAGATTACAGCAAGTTGATCAGCTCTTATATGCCCTGTGTCCGTCCACACACACACACACACACACACACACACACACACACACACACACACACACACACACACACACACACACACACCTCATCTTTCTCCCTGCTAGTCCTTTCATTCCCCTCTGTCTGCCTCCTCACCTTTACTGAAGAGAGGAAAATAAACCTATACAACATTAACAGGTCCAGTCAGCCTACAAGCTTGACCAGACTGACAATGCCTCCAAACCAGTGTGTTTCCAGGTCATAGAGCCTATTTGTAACAGACAGAAACACCACATTGAATTGACTGGTTTGATTGGAGCTTTAAAAGCATAAAGGTTATTGTTAAGTTGCACTTTTCTACATCACTGTAACCTCTGCCATTTTGACAGCGACAAAGCGCTCCAGTCCCACCAGGCTGGCGACCGTTCATCTCGGAAATAATTGAAGAGATTTAAACCTATTGGGTGAGTGCAGCCACGGTGAACACTCCCACGAGGCTGCCAGGGTGAACACTCCCACGAGGCAGCCAGGGTGAACACTCCCACGAGGCAGCCAGGGTGAACACTCCCACGAGGCAGCCAGGGTGAACACTCCCACGAGGCAGCCAGGGTGAACACTCCCACGAGGCAGCCAGGGTGAACACTCCCACGAGGCAGCCAGGGTGAACACTCCCACGAGGCAGCCAGGGTGAACACTCCCACGAGGCAGCCAGGGTGAACACTCCCACGAGGCAGCCAGGCAGAGAGAGAAGGTACAGTGCACACCCAACCGTATTGTCTGCAAAGAACCGACTGATTTCAAACACACCTCATCACACTTTCATCACAGCCCTGCCCTGGCTGTCACAAGCAGCTAGACGCCTGAACGGGGGTGTAAAAACAACCGATAGGCCAGCGAGTCAAGCATATATTATATTAAGCCTAAAAAAATGTATTTCACATATTAAGCTAGTAGCTACCATGAACCTGAGGCTGGGCGTGTTCTACAACAGCAAAGCAGGCTGAGGGAGAAAGTAACAGAGTGACTCTCTATTGTGACAATGCTGCCATCTGCATGCAGTACCTGAAGTCTAGTCTGAAACAATTCACCATTTGAGTTCCAAGACAACAGCAGGGTCAGTGACGACCATATCAGGAGGCAACACTGACAGGACCATCTGCACTGCAGCCAAGCAACGTAATGACTTTCACAGACACTTTGTTACAACTATAATCTGAAATGAATCGGGCTCCCAATTTCAAACATGCTCGAAGCACTATATTTTGTCATGGATGACGTCGTCTCCCCTCTTATCTGAGAACAGAGGGTTCGGTCTCTGTCTGATCTCTCCCAAATAACACACCTGGAGCACACATCCACAGTACAGTTGGTGGTACGCATGCTGAAACAATACAAATACATCCATCTCAAAGCGCGTGTGTGTGTGTGTGTGTGTGTGTGTGTGTGTGTGTGTGTGTGTGTGTGTGTGTGTGTGTGTGTGTGTGTGTGTGTGTGTGTGTGTGTGTGTGTGTGTGTGTGTGTGTGTGTGTGTGTGTGTAGATTCTCAGAGACAGTACAGACTGTGCTGTACTTATTCATAGTCTTAAAAGACGAAGGGGTTTGATCATTGCGGCCCAAACCATGAAAGCTGACTCTGAATGGAATAATGTTTGAAGTGTGCAGGAGAAGGAAGGGAGTGGAGAGGATAGGGGGGATGGGAGTGTTGCACCTGTCCTGTAGGCAGGAGTGTACACTATGCCCTCCACCACAATATAGTATGCACTTCTTCTTTGGGAATGTTGACAATATAGTGAAAAACACATATGATGAGCTGTATGAGTGACGAGTCCCAAAGCTCAGCAAAAGGCATCTTCTTTCTAAAAACTGACAGACCGATGTTTTCAGACAAGGCACTAAATACACTATATGGCCAAAAGTATGTGGACACCCCATCAAATTAGGGTATTTTGCCATTTGCTGAAATGTGAATCAATTTGAGCACGCAGCCAAGCAATCTCCATAGACAAACATTGGCAGTAGAATGGCTCTTACTGAAGAGCTCAGTGACTTTGAACTTGGCATCTTCATAGGATGCCACCTATCCAACAAGTCCGTTCATCAAATTTCTGCCCAGCTGTCCCGGTCGACTGTAAGTGTTGTTATTGTGAAGTGAAAAGGTCTAGGAGCAACAACGACTCAGCCGCTTGGTGATAGGGCACACAAGCTCACAGAACAGAACCGCCAAGAGCTGAAGCGCATTACAATCACTCAACACCCACTACCGCGTTCCAAACTGCCTCTGGAAGCAACGTCAGCACAAGAACTGTTTGTCGACAATAAATGTTTCTTCGGGAGCTTCCTGAAATGTTTTTCCATGGTCGAACAGCCGCACACAATCCTAAGATCACCATGCGCAATGCCAAGTGTCGGCTGGAGTGGTGTAAAGCTCGCCGCCATTGGACTCTGGAGCAGTGGACAAGTGTTCTCTGGAGTGATGAATCACGCTTCACCATCTGGCAGTCTGACGGACAAATCTGGGTTTGGTGGATGACAGAAGAACACTACCTGACCCAATGCATAGTGCCAACTGTAAAGTTTGGTGGAGGAAGAATAATGGTCTGGGGCTGCTTTACACAGTTCAGACTAGGCCCCTTAGTTCCAGTGAAGGGAAATCTTAACGCTACAGCATACAATTACACGCTAGATGATTCTGTACTTCCAACTTTGTGGCAACAGTTTGGGATAGGCCCTTTCCTGTTTCAGCATAACAATGCCCCTATGCACAAAGCGAGGTCCATATAAAAATGGTTTGTTGAGATCGATGTGGAAGAACTTGATTGGCCTGCACAGAGCTCTGACCTCAACCCCATCGAACACCTTTGGGATGAATTGGAAAGCCGACTGAACCAGACCTAATCGTTTAACATCCGTGTCCAACCAGTGCTCGTGACGGAATGGAAGCGAGACCCCGCAGAAATGATCCAACATCTAGTGGAAAGCCTTCCCAGAAGAGTGGAGACTGTTGTCGCAGCAAAGGTGGGACCAACTCCATATTAATAATGCCAATGATTTTGGAACGAGATGGACTGTGTCCACATACTGTTGGCCATGTAGTGTATGTAGGTGATTAGATGTGTGATCCTCTTCATTTTAACTGTGCACATTTGTCTTTAAAAAAAAGCTGACTTGAAGTGCATCATGGTTTCTTGAGAAACAGTGTTACTGAGCCAGTTAGACAGACACCAGTCTAGAGATGGTGTCCCCCCCCCCCCTCTCTCTGCCTGTGTGTGTGTGAGCGTTAAAACTCCACGGTGCGGCAGTGGCCCTTGGGGAGGGAGACTTTCATCTCAGATAAAAGGCTTAGTGAGAAAATCCCACTTTAGCAGACAGCTCTAGTAGCCCGGAGACGGCGATTTGATTAGCCCAGTGTTGGGAATATTCCTCCATGTTGGAGCCTGATAGGGACACGGTGTGTGTGTGTGTGTGTGTGTGTGTGTGTGTGTGTGTGTGTGTGTGTGTGTGTGTGTGTGTGTGTGTGTGTGTGTGTGTGTGTGTGTGTGTGTGTGTGTGTGTGTGTGTGTGTGTGTGTGTGTGTGTGTGTGTGTGTGAACACAGGTGCAGAGTGCAGAACCAATACACAGCTCTGCATTGTTAACTCGGGCTGAGAGGTAATTGAGACAGAACACTGGACCAAGAGAACAGAGCAGTGTAGAGAAGAGTGTAAAACAGACAGAGGAATGGAGGGAGGAAGAGAGGAAAACAGACAGAGGAATGGAGGGAGGGAGAGAGGAAAACAGACAGAGGAATGGAGGGGAGAGAGGAAAACAGACAGAGGAAAACAGACAGAGGAATGGAGGGGAGAAGAGAGGAAAACAGACAGAGGAATGGAGGGAGGAAGAGAGGAAAACAGACAGAGGAATGGAGGGGAGAAGAGAGGAAAACAGACAGAGGAATGGAGGGGAGAAGAGAGGAAAACAGACAGAGGAATGGAGGGAGGAAGAGAGGAAAACAGACAGAGGAATGGAGGGGAGAAGAGAGGAAAACAGACAGAGGAATGGAGGGGGGAAGAGAGGAAAACAGACAGAGGAATGGAGGGAGAGAGAGAAAACAGACAGAGGAATGGAGGGGAGGAAAACAGACAGAGGAATGGAGGGGAGAGGAAAACAGACAGAGGAATGGAGGGGAGAGGAAAACAGACAGAGGAATGGAGGGAGAGAGGAAAACAGACAGAGGAATGGAGGGAGGAAGAGAGGAAAACAGACAGAGGAATGGAGGGAGGAAGAGAGGAAAACAGACAGAGGAATGGAGGGAGGGAGAGAGGAAAACAGACAGAGGAATGGAGGGGAGAGAGGAAAACAGACAGAGGAATGGAGGGAGGGAGGGAGGAAAACAGACAGAGGAATGGAGGGAGGGAGAGAGGAAAACAGACAGAGGAATGGAGGGAGGAAGAGAGGAAAACAGACAGAGGAATGGAGGGAGGAAGAGAGGAAAACAGACAGAGGAATGGAGGGAGGAAGAGAGGAAAACAGACAGAGGAATGGAGGGAGGAAGAGAGGAAAACAGACAGAGGAATGGAGGGAGGGAGAGGAAAACAGACAGAGGAATGGAGGGAGGAAGAGAGGAAAACAGACAGAGGAATGGAGGGAGGAAGAGAGGAAAACAGACAGAGGAATGGAGGGAGGGAGAGAGGAAAACAGACAGAGGAATGGAGGGGAGAGAGGAAAACAGACAGAGGAATGGAGGGGAGAGAGGAAAACAGACAGAGGAATGGAGGGAGGAAGAGAGGAAAACAGACAGAGGAATGGAGGGAGAGAGAGGAAAACAGACAGAGGAATGGAGGGAGGAGAGAGGAAAACAGACAGAAATGGAGGGAGGAAGAGAGGAAAACAGACAGAGGAATGGAGGGGGAGAGAGGAAAACAGACAGAGGAATGGAGGGGAGAGGAAAACAGACAGAGGAATGGAGGGGAGAGGAAAACAGACAGAGGAATGGAGGGGAGAGGAAAACAGACAGAGGAATGGAGGGGAGAGGAAAACAGACAGAGGAATGGAGGGAGGAAGAGAGGAAAACAGACAGAGGAATGGAGGGAGGAAAACAGACAGAGGAATGGAGGGAGGAAGAGAGGAAAACAGACAGAGGAATGGAGGGAGGAGAGAAAACAGACAGAGGAATGGAGGGAGGAAGAGAGGAAAACAGACAGAGGAATGGAGGGAGGAAGAGAGGAAAACAGACAGAGGAATGGAGGGAGGAGAGAGGAAAACAGACAGAGGAATGGAGGGAGGAAGAGAGGAAAACAGACAGAGGAATGGAGGGAGGATGACAGAGGAATGGAGGGAGGAGAGAGGAAACAGACAGAGGAATGGAGGGAGGAAGAGAAAACAGACAGAAAACAGACAGAGGAATGGAGGGAGGGGAGACAGAGGAATGGAGGGAGAGAAAAACAGACAGAGGAATGGAGGGAGGAAGAGAGAGAAAACAGACAGAGGAATGGAGGGAGGAAGAGAGGAAAACAGACAGAGGAATGGAGGGAGGAAAAACAGAGAGGAAAACAGACAGAGGAATGGAGGGAGGAAGAGAGGAAAACAGACAGAGGAATGGAGGGAGAGAAGAGAGGAAAACAGACAGAGGAATGGAGGGAGGAAGAGAGGAAAACAGACAGAGGAATGGAGGGAGGAAGAGGAAAACAGACAGAGGAATGGAGGGAGGAGAGAGGAAAACAGACAGAGGAATGGAGGGAGGAAGAGAGGAAAACAGACAGAGGAATGGAGGGAGGAAGAGAGGAAAACAGACAGAGGAATGGAGGGAGGAGAGGAGGAAAACAGACAGAGGAATGGAGGGAGGGAGGAAAACAGACAGAGGGAAAACAGACAGAGGAATGGAGGGAGGGAGGGGGGAGAGAAAACAGACAGAGGAATGGAGGGAGGGAGAGGGAGAGAGGAATGGAAAACAGACAGAGGAATGGAGGGAGGGAGAGAGGAAAACAGACAGAGGAATGGAGGGAGGAGAGAGGAAAACAGACAGAGGAATGGAGGGGAGAGGAAAACAGACAGAGGAATGGAGGGAGGAGAGAGGAAAACAGACAGAGGAATGGAGGGAGGAAGAGAGGAAAACAGACAGAGGAATGGAGGGAGGAAGAGAGGAAAACAGACAGAGGAATGGAGGGAGGAGAGAGGAAAACAGACAGAGGAATGGAGGGAGGAAGAGAGAATGGAGGAAAACAGAGAGGAATGGAGGGGAGAGACAGAGAAAACAGACAGACAGGAATGGAGGGAGAGAGAAAACAGACAGAGGAATGGAGGGAGAGAGAGAAAAACAGACAGAGGAATGGAGGGAGGAAGAGAGGAAAACAGACAGAGGAATGGAGGGAGGAAGAGAGGAAAACAGACAGAGGAATGGAGGGAGGAAGAGAGGAAAACAGACAGAGGAATGGAGGGAGGAAGAGAGGAAAACAGACAGAGGAATGGAGGGAGGAAGAGAGGAAAACAGACAGAGGAATGGAGGGAGGAGAGAAAACAGACAGAGGAATGGAGGGGGAGGGAGAGAGGAAAACAGACAGAGGAATGGAGGGAGGAGAGAGGAAAACAGACAGAGGAATGGAGGGAGGAAGAGAGGAAAACAGACAGAGGAATGGAGGGAGGAGAGAGGAAAACAGACAGAGGAATGGAGGGAGGAAGAGAGGAAAACAGACAGAGGAATGGAGGGAGGAAGAGAGGAAAACAGACAGAGGAATGGAGGGAGGAAGAGAGGAAAACAGACAGAGGAATGGAGGGAGGAAGAGAGAAAACAGACAGAGGAATGGAGGGAGGAAGAGAGGAAAACAGACAGAGGAATGGAGGGAGGAAGAGAGGAAAACAGACAGAGGAATGGAGGGAGGGAAGAGAGGAAAACAGACAGAGGAATGGAGGGAGGAAGAGAGGAAAACAGACAGAGGAATGGAGGGAGGAATGAGAGAGAAAACAGACAGAGGAATGGAGGGAGGGAGGGAGAGAGGAAAACAGACAGAGGAATGGAGGGAGGGAGAGAGGAAAACAGACAGAGGAATGGAGGGAGGATGAGGAAAACAGACAGAGGAATGGAGGGGGAGAGAGGAAAACAGACAGAGGAATGGAGGGAGGGAGAGAGGAAAACAGACAGAGGAATGGAGGGAGGAAGAGAGAAAACAGACAGAGGAATGGAGGGAGGAAGAGAGGAAAACAGACAGAGGAATGGAGGGAGGGAGAGGGAAAACAGACAGAGGAATGGAGGGAGGGAGAGAGGAAAACAGACAGAGGAATGGAGGAGGAATGAGGGAGAGGCAGACAGAGGAATGGAGGGAGGGAGAGAGGAAAACAGACAGAGGAATGGAGGGAGGGAGGGAAAACAGACAGAGGAATGGAGGGAGGAAGAGGAAAACAGACAGAGGAATGGAGGGAGGAAGAGAGGAAAACAGAGGAAGAGAGGAAAACAGACAGAGGAATGGAGGAGAGAGAGGAAAACAGACAGAGGAATGGAAAACTGACAGAGGAATGGAGGGAGGTTAGGAAAACAGACAGAGGAATGGAGGGAGGGAGAGAGGAAAACAGACAGAGGAATGGAAGGAAAGAGGAAAACAGACAGAGGAATGGAGGGAGGAAGAGAGGAAAACAGACCAAACAGACAGAGGCATGGAGGGAGGAAGAGAGGAAAACAGACAGAGGAATGGAGGGAGGAAGAGTCCCTAGGAAAACAGACAGAGGAATGGAAAACAGACAGAGGAATGGATGAGGAAGAGAGGAAAACAGACAGAGTAATGGAGGGAGGAAGAGAGGAAAACAGACAGAGGAATGGAGGGAGGAAGAGAGGAAAACAGACAGAGGAATGGAGGGAGGAAGATAGGAAAACAGACAGGGAATGGAGGGAGGAAACCTAAAGAGCATGGATAACAAACAGAGGGAGGGAGGAATGGAGTTGAAAACAGAATGGAGGAATGGAGGGAGGGAGGAGGAAAACAGACAGAGGAATGGAGGAATGAGACAAGGAATGGAGGAATGGAGGGAGGGAGGGAGGGAGGGAGGGAGGGAGGGAGGGAGGGAGGGAGGGAGGGAGGGAGGGAGGGAGGGAGGGAGGGAGGGAGGGAGGGAGGGGGGAGGGAGGGAGGGAGGGAGGGAGGGGGGAAAGGGAAACAGACAGAGATTAAGTGAGAGAGATACAGAGAGAGAAAAACTGCCTGTCCCTTGATAGGTTAAAACTGAAGAGTCAGCAACACACCATTCTTGAAGCAATAACAAACACAACCCCTCCCCCCACACCACTAAGGACTGGGAGGACTTGAATAATTGGTCCAAACAGAGTCCCGTGGCATGTGTACAGACGATCTGTTAGAGCCTCTAATATTCTTTCAACAGGCCTGTATAGTCCCAATCATCACAATTCCCTGGAATAGAGCCTTATCACTGCCACCAGCCATGGTTCATTCAGCCTCCTCCTCCTCCCCACTATCACACCATCTCCAAACTCCACAGACATATAATCTACTGCTAGGGCAGGGTTGGAGCGAGGCTGATGATGATGAAGAACCTAAAGAGCCATGGATAACAACGTTGCTAAAATACTTAAGTGATGCACAATGTCTTCTAGGGGGAGGACTTGTGTTGATCCCTGAACAGGCGGCCGGCTGTCATCCTTATGGCTGAATAACAAGTACATGTTCATTGAGGGAAGGAGTTTAGTGGGTCAGTACTGTCACTCGGATCAGGAGGTTGTACCAGACCCAATGGGAACTAGCCATGCAGCACTGGGGAAACAGAGCAGACCTTTACTAGGATTCTCTCTATAATCTCCTCTCCTGTGCATGTGTGACAAGTCCCCATCTCACTGTTAAAACTCAGCTGCCACACACATGCAATAGTAGTGAGATAATCTCACTCTACAGACAGCAGTGCAGAGACATGGCCCCATCATCACTGTTACGCAAACACAGCTGTACACACACACACACAGATACATCTCATACTAACCAAACTGGTACCCCAAATCATCACAAATTGCTAAAACACAGCTGTATCTATTACTAGTAGTGAGATAATCTTCTCTCCTGCTGGTACCCCCATCATCACTGTTAAAACAGCTGTATTACTACTAGTAGTGAGATAATCTCCTCTCTCCTGCTGGTACCCCCATCATCACTGTTAAAACACAGCTGTACTATTACTAGTAGTGAGATAATCTCCTCTCCTGCTGGTACCCCCATCATCACTGTTAAAACAGCTGTATTACTACTAGTAGTGAGATAATCTCCTCTCTCCTGCTGGTACCCCCATCATCACTGTTAAAACACAGCTGTATTATTACTAGTAGTGAGATAATCTCCTCTCTCCTGCTGGTACCCCCATCATCACTGTTAAAACACAGCTGTATTATTACTAGTAGTGAGATAATCTCCTCTCTCCTGCTGGTACCCCCATCATCACTGTTAAAACAGCTGTATTACTACTAGTAGTGAGAATCTCCTCTCTCCTGCTGGGTGACTCTCATCAAAGAGCCAGGGAGTGATTCAGGGAGAGAGATGCCCCATGTTGTCTTTCATCCTCCCCCAAGAGGCCCAAAAAAATGGGTCAGTTAGTAGAGAGAGGAGCACACACCCTGCTGGCTGGTACACACACTGGCATGAACATACTACAGGCACAAATGCAGTCGCACACACAAGCACACAAATAGGCACTCTTCCGTTTTCTCTCCCTCTCTCACACACAAATAGGCACTCTTCTGTTCTCTCTCACACACACAAAATAGGCACGCCTCCGTACACACACACACACACACACACACACACACACACACACACACACACACACACACACACACACACACACACACACACACACACACACACACACACACACACACACACACACACACACAATTCATTGACAAGAGCTAATGCAGAGCTAATGCTTCTAACTTCCTGTCTTCTATAAGCACCACCATGTGGTCACTCCAGGACTGGCTGTTGTGCCTTCAACATGTTCTGTTGTCAAAGGGAGAAGTTGTGACTTACCTGTGATGAGGACCAGCCCGGGCAGAGAGGACAGAGAACATAGAAAAAAAGGAGGAAAAACACCATTTAGTGTTTATTCATTACATTTATTCACACTTAAGTTAAATGGCACAAACATCATTCCATGAACGTTACACCAGTTTAGACAAACCTCCAGACAGTCGACAGAACAAGCTCTATCACAACTAGGCCTTGGTTAGCTTCCCGGGAAGAGTTCATTACAAAAGTCAAGTATTATGAAAGACATGCTCTAGCCCAGGGCTCTCCAACCATGTTCCTGAAGAACTACCATCCTATAGGTTCACTCCAACCCTGTTCCTGGAGAACTACCATCCTATAGGTTCACTCCAACCCTGTTCCTGGAGAACTACCATCCTATAGGTTCACTCCAACCCTGTTCCTGGAGAACTACCATCCTATAGGTTCACTCCAACCCTGTTCCTGGAGAACTACCATCCTATAGGTTCACTCCAACCCTGTTCCTGGAGAACTACCATCCTATAGGTTCACTCCAACCCTGTTCCTGGAGAACTACCATCCTATAGGTTCACTCCAACCCTGTTCCTGAAGAACTACCATCCTATAGGTTCACTCCAACCCTGTTCCTGAAGAACTACCATCCTATAGGTTCACTCCAACCCTGTTCCTGAAGAACTACCATCCTATAGGTTCACTCCAACCCTGTTCCTGAAGAACTACCATCCTATAGGTTCACTCCAACCCTGTTCCTGAAGAACTACCATCCTATAGGTTCACTCCAACCCTGTTCCTGAAGAACTACCATCCTATAGGTTCACTCCAACCCTGTTCCTGAGAGCCCTGTTCCTGGAGAGCTACTGTGCTGTAGGTCCTCTCTCCAACCCTGTTCCTGGAGAGCTACTGTGCTGTAGGTCCTCTCTCCAACCCTGTTCCTGGAGAGCTACTGTGCTGTAGGTCCTCTCTCCAACCCTGTTCCTGGAGAGCTACTGTGCTGTAGGTCCTCTCTCCAACCCTGTTCCTGGAGAGCTACTGTGCTGTAGGTCCTCTCTCCAACACTGTTCCTGGAGAGCTACTGTGCTGTAGGTCCTCTCTCCAACACTAATCTAGCACACCTGATTCTAATAATTAGCTGGTTGATAAGCTGAATCAGGTTAGTTACAACTGTGGTTGGAGCGAAACCCTACAGGATACTAGTTCTCTAGGAACAGGGTAGCCTAATTGCAAGACCTATGCTAAATAGTCAGACAACAAATGATGATGTGATTCTCAGTGTCTTCTCCCCAGCCACCATCTTCCCCCAAAGGCCATATTTCTCAGTATGGTTAAACATGATTGTAACCTCTTCATATGGTGATAAAGTTTTCATGAGTTGTTTAGCATGTACATAACACATTAACAAGGAGGCACCATGAGGTGTGGGACTATCTGCTGATGAGTCCTGCACAACAAAACGATGACACGTCAGAGAGCCCTGCACACATTCAGAGCACTGGTGTGTGTGTGTGTGTGTGTGTGTGTGTGTGTGTGTGTGTGTGTGTGTGTGTGTGTGTGTGTGTGTGTGTGTGTGTGTGTGTGTGTGTGTGTGTGTGTGTGTGTGTGTGTGTGTGTGTGTGTGTGTGTGTGTGTGTGTGTGTGTGTGTACACATGCGTCTGACTCGGAGGCTAGACTCTCTGTCTTGATCGTCAAAGCGGAAGAGAGAGAGGGGAGCAGATGAACCACTGAATGAATAAAGAAAAGCGAGCAGACAAATGGAGAGACACAGAGAGAGAGAGAGACTAACACCAGACACCTTGACACGCCAACCCAGACTCAGGTCTGTTACCATGGTGACACAGTCTTGGGTCTGCACGCCATGGCTGGTTTGGCTCGCAGCGTGCAGAGTGGTGGAGCCTTGGCGACAAGGGGTCCCCAGGGGAGTGTGCCAACCACGTGCCCATGGGGAAGGGGAGGGCAGGCCAGGCTGCTGATCAACCTGGGGGAGGGGTGGAGATGGGGGGCTTGTGTGCCCCTAAACACCCCCTTCCAAACACACACACACACCCGTGCCAGCAGGCTCCCCCTAATCTCTGACCACAATAGTAACCATATGCTGATCCTCTCCAACACAAAAGAACAGGCAGGGCAGCAGATTATTATCTCAAACAAACTATGTGACAGATCCCAAACAGCATCTTAATCCATTCATTCAAACACTTTGGGCTCTTCAGTGCTTTTGAACTAGTCGCTCCAGAACAAGGGTTGTTTATCCTGGTCACTTGGCTGGTTGGTGGTTTGGATCCTCCAAACAAGCCTGGTCATCTTAATCTCAGAACAAGGGTTCATTCAAACACTTTGGGCTGGTTGGTGGTTTGGATCTAATGGCTCCAGAACACTTGGCTGGTTGGTGGTTTGGATCTAATGAAACAAGGGTTGTTTATCCTGGTCACTTGGCTGGTTGGTGGTTTGGATCCAGAACAAGGGTTGTTTATCCTGGTCACTTGGCTGGTTGGTGGTTTGGATCTAATGGCTCCAGAACAAGGGTTGTTTATCCTGGTTGGTTTGGATCTTTTATTTTATTTTTAATTTAACCAGGCAAGTCAATTAAGAACAAATTCTTAGTTACAATGACAGCCTACCAGAAGGCAAAAGGCCTCCTACGGGAATAAAGAGAGACTGGGATGAAAAAATGGTAGCAACTATATTTGGGAAAAAGAACAAGAATAAAGAGAGACCTCCAAGACAACAACATAGCAAGGCAGCAGAACATGACAACAACATGGTAGCAACTATGGACACCCATCCACTAGGGCTGGGATCTAATGGCTCCAGAACAAGGATGGACACCCATCCACTAGGGCTGGGATCTAATGGCTCCAGAACAAGGATGGACACCTATCCACTAGGGCTGGGATCTAATGGCTCCAGAACAAGGATGGACTCCAGAACAAGGATGGACACCTATCCACTAGGGCTGGGATCTAATGGCTCCAGAACAAGGATGGACACCTATCCACTAGGGCTGGGATCTAATGGCTCCAGAACAAGGATGGACACCTATCCACTAGGGCTGGGATCTAATGGCTCCAGAACAAGGATGGACACCTATCCACTGGACACCTATCCACTAGGGCTGGGATCTAATGAACAAGCACCTCCAGAACAAGGATGGACACCTATCCACTAGGGCTGGCTCCACAACAAGGATGGACACCCATCCACTAATGGCTCCAGAACAAGGATGGACACCTCCACTTGGGCTCCACTAATGGCTCCACAACAAGGGACACCCATCCACTTGGGCTGGATCTAATGGCTCCAGTCTACTGGCCGTCTCTGGTGGATCTACTGTAGACTATCAGTAATTATTATAGTGTCTCCTTCTCGCTTTCAGAGGGGTAGGACCTTCGCCTCCCCTCTTTCTCCCTCATCCTCAGCTCAGCCACCCTCTCTCCTCCCCCCTCCCCTCCATCCCAAGTCAACTCCAGAGGTCAGTCTTTCACAGAGTCGGTCCTCATTACCGTCAACCCAAGTCTCATTTAGACGATATTCATTCCAATTATCCCCCGTTCCCTTTCAATTCTAAATTCCATTATCTGACTACAGGGTAATCTGATGACCTATATCCATGTCAAATGAAACTTGGCCTACATTCTGTGTCTCTAGATCTCTCGCTCTCTGAGCACATTGGCACCACAGACTACTTTCAGTTACACAATACACTGACTGCAGAGAAGCACATGGTTCACTATTCATCCAATGAAAGTCCATAGCAACAGTGAAGTAGGCACTATACGCGTCTCAATTGGTGTGAACCTGTGCAGAGGAAAATGCATTAAGGGCATGTCTGCTGAAATGTGCACACCCACGCATTATTCAAGCACATTGAACCGATAGCATCCTCCAAATCAATGACATGTCGTCGGGCGGAGCAACTCAAGGGTAGCCGGGTGAAATCAATTCTCCCACACACAGGTCGGCGTACGACATGGGAATTGACCCACCGTGGAACTCATAGCTGAAGCTGGAGTAGGGGGAGGGTAATGGGTGTAACACACCAAACAGGAAGTCATTTTGGCGGCACGCCACAAGGTTTCTCCCGGCCACTGTGAGAATATTGTGACTGTGAAGGAGAATCAAGGTGTTGAATGAGTCAGAACATGAGAACAAGAATGATAAGCAATCATGTTTCTCTCTCTCCCTCTCTCTTTATCCCTCATTCAACAGATGGCAGTGTGATGTTCTCCCTCTCTCTCATCATCCCCCCCCATCCCAGTGTGACTGACACCTCCCCTCCCGCTGGTCCTGTGCATCCCGTAGATCAGCAGCATTCAGCACCACTACCGTGCACGCTCACATCTCCACCCAGAGTGCACGTGTCGTTAATGGGAGTGACAACAGCTCTGCTAGTCATAGTGGAGAGTTCTAGAATGTAGATCTAATGGTCTCAGGTGAGATGACAGATGGATGCTGTGTCCGAGGCAGAGAGATGAGAGGCCCCAGATTCCAACATTTGTCAGGCAGGGGACTCGAGCTGTCACTGCAGCAACTGCACATTCTGACAGCCCGTACAAACAAACACACACACACAAACACACCCTGGAGACATCATTAGAGAGCAGAGACCCCGAGAGGGAGACATTAATTATTCACTAGCTGTGAAGAGAGAGTGTGTGTGTGTGTGTGTGTGTGTGTGTGTGTGTGTGTGTGTGTGTGTGTGTGTGTGTGTGTGTGTGTGTGTGTGTGTGTGTGTGTGTGTGTGTGTGTGTGTGTGTGTGTGTGTGTGTGTGTGTGTGTGTGAGATATTGAAAGTGCAGTATACTGTATATTAGGGCTGTGATGATACCTGTAACTGTAAAAGCCTTGGTTTCATGCAAGTTAACATTAGAAGCCTCCTCCCTAAGTTTGTTTTACTCACTGCTTTAGCACACTCTGCCAACCCCGACGTCCTAGCCGTGTCTGAATCTTGGCTTAGGAAGGCCACCAAAAATTCTGAGATTTCCATCCCCAACCACAACATTTTCTGACAAGATAGAACTGCCAAAGAGGGCGGAATTGCAATCTACTGCAGAGATAGCCTGCAGAGTTCTATCATACTACATTTACATTTAAGTCATTTAGCAGACGCTCTTATCCAGAGCGACTTACAAATTGGTGCATTCA
Organism: Oncorhynchus gorbuscha; assembly: GCF_021184085.1. Classification (NCBI taxonomy): domain Eukaryota; kingdom Metazoa; phylum Chordata; class Actinopteri; order Salmoniformes; family Salmonidae; genus Oncorhynchus; species Oncorhynchus gorbuscha. The sequence goes on from NW_025746140.1 coordinate 23,657, forward strand.
CCTTATGACATCCAGTGGGACAGTCACTTAACAATAGTGCATCTAAAACTTAGGGGGGGTGGGGTGAGAGGGATTACTTAACCTATCCTAGGTATTCCTTAAAGAGGTGGGGTTTCAGGTGTCTCCGGAAGGTGGTGATTGACTCCGCTGTCCTGGCGTCGTGAGGGAGTTTGTTCCACCATTGGGGGGCCAGGGCAGCGAACAGTTTTGACTGGGCTGAGCGGGAGCTGTACTTCCTCAGTGGTAGGGAGGCGAGCAGGCCAGAGGTGGATGAACGCAGTGCCCTTGTTTGGGTGTAGGGCCTGATCAGAGCCTGGAGGTACTGAGGTGCCGTTCCCCTCACAGCTCCGTAGGCAAGCACCATGGTCTTGTAGCGGATGCGAGCTTCAACTGGAAGCCAGTGGAGAGAACGGAGGAGCGGGGTGACGTGAGAGAACTTGGGAAGGTTGAACACCAGACGGGCTGCGGCGTTCTGGATGAGTTGAAGGGGTTTAATGGCACAGGCAGGGAGCCCAGCCAACAGCGAGTTGCAGTAATCCAGACGGGAGATGACAAGTGCCTGGATTAGGACCTGCGCCGCTTCCTGTGTGAGGCAGGGTCGTACTCTGCGGATGTTGTAGAGCATGAACCTACAGGAACGGGCCACCGCCTTGATGTTAGTTGAGAACGACAGGGTGTTGTCCAGGATCACGCCAAGGTTCTTGGCGCTCTGGGAGGAGGACACAATGGAGTTGTCAACCGTGATGGCGAGATCATGGACCAGGAGGAAGAGCAGCTCCGTCTTGCCGAGGTTCAGCTTGAGGTGGTGATCCGTCATCCACACTGATATGTCTGCCAGACATGCAGAGATGCGATTCGCCACCTGGTCATCAGAAGGGGGAAAGGAGAAGATTAATTGTGTGTCGTCTGTATAGCAATGATAAGAGAGACCATGTGAGGTTATGACAGAGCCAAGTGACTTGGTGTATAGCGAGAATAGGAGAGGGCCAAGAACAGAGCCCTGGGGACACCAGTGGTGAGAGCGCGTGGTGAGGAGACAGATTCTCGCCACGCCACCTGGTAGGAGCGACCTGTCAGGTAGGACGCAATCCACGTGGGCCGCGCCGGAGATGCCCAACTCGGAGAGGGTGGAGAGGAGGATCTGATGGTTCACAGTATCGAAGGCAGCCGATAGATCTAGAAGGATGAGAGCAGAGGAGAGAGAGTTAGCTTTAGCAGTGCGGAGCGCCTCCGTGATACAGAGGAGAGCAGTCTCAGTTGAATGACTAGTCTTGAAACCTGACTGATTTGGATCAAGAAGGTCATTCAGAGAGAGATAGCGGGGAGAGCTGGCCAAGGACGGCACGTTCAAGAGTTTTGGAGAGAAAAGAAAGAAGGGATACTGGTCTGTAATTGTTGACATCGGAGGGATCGAGTGTAGGTTTTTTCAGAAGGGGTGCAACTCTCGCTCTCTTGAAGACGGAAGGGACGTAGCCAACGGTCAGGGATGAGTTGATGAGCGAGGTGAGGTAAGGGAGAAGGTCTCCGGAAATGGTCTGGAGAAGAGAGGAGGGGATAGGGTCAAGCGGGCAGGTTGTTGGGCGGCCGGCCGTCACAAGACGCGAGATTTCATCTGGAGAGAGAGGGAGAAAGAGGTCAGAGCACAGGGTAGGGCAGTGTGAGCAGAACCAGCGGTGTCGTTTGACTTAGCAAACGAGGATCGGATGTCGTCGACCTTCTTTTCAAAATGGTTGACGAAGTCATCTGCAGAGAGGAGGAGGGGGGAGGGGGCGGAGGATTCAGGAGGGAGAAGGTGGCAAAGAGCTTCCTAGGGTTAGAGGCAGATGCTTGGAATTTAGCGTGGTAGAAAGTGGCTTTAGCAGCAGAGACAGAGGAGGAAAATGTAGAGAGGAGGAGTGAAAGGATGCCAGGTCCGCAGGGAGGCGAGTTTTCCTCCATTTCCGCTCGGCTGCCCGGAGCCCTGTTCTGTGAGCTCGCAATGAGTCATCGAGCCACGGAGCGGGAGGGGAGGACCGAGCCGGCCTGGAGGATAGGGGACATAGAGAGTCAAGGGATGCAGAGAGGGAGGAGAGGAGGGTTGAGGAGGCAGAATCAGGAGATAGGTGGGAGAAGGTTTGAGCGGAGGGAAGAGATGATAGGATGGAAGAGGAGAGAGTAGCGGGGGAGAGAGAGCGAAGGTTGGGACGGCGCGATACCATCCGAGTAGGGGCAGTGTGGGAGGTGTTGGATGAGAGCGAGAGGGAAAAGGATACAAGGCAGTGGTCGGAGACTTGGAGGGGAGTTGCAATGAGGTTAGTGGAAGAACAGCATCTAGTAAAGATGAGGTCGAGCGTATTGCCTGCCTTGTGAGTAGGGGGGAAGGTGAGAGGGTGAGGTCAAAAGAGGAGAGGAGTGGAAAGAAGGAGGCAGAGAGGAAAGAGTCAAAGGTAGACGTGGGGAGGTTAAAGTCGCCCAGAACTGTGAGAGGTGAGCCGTCCTCAGGAAAGGAGCTTATCAAGGCATCAAGCTCATTGATGAACTCTCCGAGGAACCTGGAGGGCGATAAATGATAAGGATGTTAAGCTTGAAAGGGCTAGTAACTGTGACGGCATGGAATTCAAAGGAGGCGATAGACAGATGGGTAAGGGGAGAAAGAGAGAATGACCACTTGGGAGAGATGAGGATCCCGTGCCACCACCCCGCTGACCAGACGCTCTCGGGTTGTGTGAGAACACGTGGGCGGACGAAGAGAGAGCAGTAGGAGTAGCAGTGTTGTCTGTGGTGATCCATGTTTCCGTCAGTGCCAAGAAGTCGAGGGACTGGAGGGAGGCATAGGCTGAGATGAACTCTGCCTTGTTGACCGCAGATTGGCAGTTCCAGAGGCTACCGGAGACCTGGAACTCCACGTGGGTCGTGCGCGCTGGGACCACCAGAGTAGGGTGGCGCGGACCACGCGGTGAGGAGCGTTTGTATGGTCTGTGCAGAGAGGAGAGAACAGGGATAAACAGACACATAGTTGACAGGCTACAGAAGAGGCTACGCTAATGCAAAGGAGATTGGAATGACAAGTGGACTACACGTCTCGAATGTTCAGAAAGTTAAGCTACGTAGCAAGAATCTTATTGACTAAAATGATTAAAATGATACAGTACTGCTGAAGTAGGCCAGCTGGCAGTGGGTGCATTGTTGACACTACACTAATCAAGTCGTTCCGTTGAGTGTAATAGTTTCTGCAGTGTTGCTATTCGGGGCTAGCAGGCTAGCTAGCAGTGTTGTTTACGTTACGTTGCGTTAAAAGAACGACAATAGATGGCTAGCGAACCTAGAAAATCGCTCTAGACTACACAATTATCTTTGATACAAAGACGGCTATGTAGCTAGCTAAGTAGCTAGCTACGATCAAACAAATCAAACCGTTGTACTGTAATGAAATGAAGTGAAAATGTGATACTCCCTGTGAGTGCGACCGGGTAGTTGAGTTCTATACAGAAGACGTTGGCTAGCGTTGGCTAGCTGTTGGCTAGCTAGCAGAGTCACCTACGTTAAGGACGACAAATAGCTGGCTAGCTAACCTCGGTAAATTAAGATAATCACTCTAAGACTACACACTCTAAACCTAAACAACACAATTATCTTGGATACGATGATACGAAGACAGCAAAGACAGCTATGTAGCTAGCTAACACTAAACTAATCAAGTCGTTCAGTTGAGTGTAATAGTTTCTCCAGTGCAGCTAATCAGTGGACGTTAGCTAGCTGGCTAGTGAAGACTACGTTAGGACGGCGAAATACGATAATTACGCAATTATCTTTGATACAAAGACGGCTATGTAGCTAGCTGAGAAGAAATTGCTAAGATAAGACAAATCAAACCGTTGTGATATAATGAAATATAATGAAAAAGTTATACTACCCGTTGGAGCGACGTGCAGATGCGACCACTCGCTCCAACCGGAACCAGGGCAATACTATCCAGGTCTGTGCCCAAACAGTTCAAGCTTCTACTTTTTAAAAAATCCACCTTTCCAGAAATAAGTCTCGCAGTGTTGTCGCGTGTTATTGACCCCCCTCAAGCCATAGCTGTGCCCTGGATACCATATGTGAATTGATTGCCCCCCCATCTATCTTCAGTGTTCACACTGTTAGGTGACTTAAACTGGGATATGCTTAACTCACACAAATTATCAAGGAACCTACCAGGTACAACCCTAAATCTGTAAACATGGGCACCCTCATCGATATCATCCTGACCAACTTGCCCTCCAAACACACCTCTGCGGTCTTCAACCAGGATCTCAGCGATCACTGCCTCATTGCCTGCGTCCGTAATGGGTCCGCAGTCAAACGACCACCCCTCATCACTGTCAAACGCTCCCTAAAGTACTTCAACGAGCAGGCCTTTCTAATTGACCTGGCCCGGGTATCCTGGAAGGATATTGACCTCATCCCATCAGTAGAGGATGCCTGGTTGTTCTTTAAAAGTGCTTTCCTCACCATCTTAAATAAGTATGCCCCGTTCAAAAATATTAGAACTAAGAACAGATATAGCCCCTGGGTCACTCCTGACTTAACTGCCCTTGACCAGCACAAAAACATCCTGTGGTGTACTACATTAGCATCGAATAGCCCGCGCTATATACACAGTCAGTTTGAAAAAGCCAGCCTTTGCTCTCCTAACAGAAATGTGCATCCTGTAGCACTAATTCAAAAAAGCTCTGGGACACTGTAAAGTCCATGGAGAATAAGAGCACCTTCTCCCAGCTGCCCACTGCCCTGAGACTAGGAAACACGGTCACCACTGCTAAATCCACAATAATCAAGAATTTCAATAAGCACTTTTCTACGGCTGGCCATGCTTTCCACCTGGCTACCCTACCCCGGCCAACAGTTCTGCAAACCCCGCAGCAATTTGCCCAAGTCTCCCCATTTCTCCTTCACCCAAATCCAGATAGCTGATGTTCTGAAAGAGCTGCAAAATCTGGACCACTACAAATCAGTTGGGTTAGACAATCTGGACCCTCTCTTTCTAACCCCTATTACTAGCCTGTTCAACCTCTCTTTCGTATCGTCTGAGATCCCTAAAGATTGGAAAGCTTCCACGGTCACCCCCCTGTTCAAAGGGGGTGACACTCTAGACCCAAACTGTTACAGACCTATATCCATCCTGCCCTGCCTTTCAAAAGTCTTCAAAAGCCAAGTTAACAAACAGATCACCGACCATTTAGAATCCCACCGTACCTTCTCTGCTATGCAATCTGGTTTCCGAGATGGTCATGGGTGCACCTCAGCCACACTCAAGGTCCATCGATAAAAGACCGTACTGTGCAGCAGTCTTCATCGACATGGTCAAGGCTTTCAACTCTGTCAATCACAGCATTCTTAATCGGCAGACTCGAAAGCCTTGGTTTCTCAAATGACTGCCTCGCCTGGGTCACCAACTACTTCTATGATAAAGCTCAGTGTGTCAAATTGGAGGGTTTGTTATCCGGACCTCTGGCCGTCTCTATGGGGTGCCACAGGGTTCAATTCTCGGACAGACTCTTTTCTCTGTATATATATATATATATATATATCAATGATGTTGCTCTTGTTGCTGGTGATTCTCTGATCCACCTCTACGCAGACGACACCATTCTGTATACATCTGGCCCTTCTTTGGACACTGTGTTAACTAACCTCCAAATGAGCTTCAATGCCATACTCCTTCTGTGGCCTCCAACTGCTCTTAAATGCTAGTCAAACTAAATGCATGTTCTTCAACCGATCGCTGCCTACACCTGCCCGCCCACCTAGCATCACTACTATGGACGGTTCTGACTTGGAATATGTGGACAACTACAAATACTTAGGTGTCTGGTTAGACTGTAAACTCCCCTTCCAGGCTCACAATAAGCATCTCCAATCCTAAATCAAATCTAGAATCGGCTTCCTATTTCGCAACAAAGCCTCCTTCACTCATGCTGCCAAACACACCCTCATAAAACTGACTATCCTACCGATCCTTGATTTCGGCCATGTCCTTTACAAAATAGCCTCGAACACTCTCCTCGGCAAATTGGATGTAGTCTATCACAGTGCCATCCATTTTGTCACTAAAGCACCATATACAACCCACCACTGCGATCTGTATGATCTTGTTGCCTGGTCCTCGCTACATATCTGTCGCCAAACCCACTAGCTCCAGGTCATCTATAAGTCTTTGCTAGGTAATGCCCTGCCTTGTAGACGTGTCGGGACTGGTACCGTCCCGGCCCTAGTGTACAGGTGTCCGTGTCGGGACTGGTACCGCCCCGGCCCTAGTGTACAGGTGTCCGTGTCGGGACTGGTACCGCCCCGACCCTAGTGGACAGGTGTCCGTGTCGGGACTGGTACCGCCCGACCCTAGTGGACAGGTAGACGTGTCGGGACTGGTACCGTCCCGGCCCTAGTGGACAGGTAGACGTGTCGGGACTGGTACCGTCCCGGCCCTAGTGGACAGGTAGACGTGTCGGGACTGGTACCGCCCCGACCCTAGTGGACAGGTGTCCGTGTCGGGACTGGTACCGTCCCGACCCTAGTGGACAGGTGTCTGTGTCGGGACTGGTACCGCCCCGGCCCTAATGGACAGGTGTCCGTGTCGGGACTGGTACCGCCCCGGCCCTAGTGGACAGGTAGACGTGTCGGGACTGGTACCGCCCCGGCCCTAGTGGACAGGTGTCCGTGTCGGGACTGGTACCGCCCCGACCCTAGTGTACAGGTGTCCGTGTCGGGACTGGTACCGCCCCGACCCTAGTGGACAGGTGTCAGTGTCGGGACTGGTACCGCCCCGACCCTAGTGGACAGGTGTCCGTGTCGGGACTGGTACCGCCCCGACCCTAGTGGACAGGTTTCCGTGTCGGGACTGGTACCGCCCCGACCCTAGTGGACAGGTGTCCGTGTCGGGACTGGTACCGCCCGGCCCTAGTGGACAGGTGTCCGTGTCGGGACTGGTACCGCCCCGGCCCTAGTGGACAGGTGTCCGTGTCGGGACTGGTACCGCCCCGGCCCTAGTGGACAGGTGTCCGTGTCGGGACTGGTACCGCCCGGCCCTAGTGGACAGGTGTCCGTGTCGGGACTGGTACCGCCCCGACCCTAGTGGACAGGTGTCCGTGTCGGGAGAGGTACCGTCCCGACCCTAGTGGACAGGTGTCCGTGTTGAGGTGAGTAATCTATATTTCCAGACCAGCAGCTAAATGGTTCCAGTAGAAGCGGGAAGAGATATGATAGCCTATATAACAGATACTAACTCCTACACACTGAGCTTAAACACATTACCCCATAGAGGACCACTATACAGTCTATCCACAACATAGAAACATCAGTGTACTGGAGCACATTCCACTGTCCTCAGCCACAACAGTAACCTGAATACATAAGTAATACCAGTCAGGGACTTGACCTAGTTACTGTGAGGTTACTATGTGCCCCATATTCCCCTTCACTACAGTAGGTAGACAGCTAGCAGTAAGGACAAACCAGGTAGAATACATTATACCAGGGCTGTCAGACTCATTCCATGGAGGGCCTAGTGTCTACTGGTTTTTAGTTTCTCTTTTCATTTAACATCTAGAAAACCAGGTGAGGGGAGTTCTTGACTAATCAGTGAGTTTAATTCATCGATCAAGTAGGGAGGAGCGAACACCTGCAGACACTCAGCAATCTGTGGAATGAGTTTGACACGTGCACTATACTAGGGTTTCACAAACCCCCAGGTGCACGTTTAGGTTTTTATCCTAGCAGTACACAGCTGATTCAAATAACCAACTCATCATCAAACTAGGATTATTTGAATCAGCTGTGTAGTGGGGGGGGGGGGCGGGACAGAGTTTGGGGAAACCCTGCACAATACCATGTGGAGGGGAGGGGCCTGCCTACAAAAATGTGCCTTGTCGTTGTTACAGTTTAAAATGTCCTTTGTGAATTACCTCTCAACTGATAACCTAACGATTAGCTAGGCTTTCCCACTGTGAAACATGCTTCTACAGCTCAGCCCTCTCAGAATGGAGCCATTATGGTCTCATCTCCTTACACGACATAACAAGCAGGGCCATAGAGGGTCCGTCATGTTTCCAGGACCACGCCCCTTCAGCCCACGCTGCCAGGGCTTGAAGCACGGAGACAATGGGAGCATTTCAGACTGACACCACCACTGGAAAAATCACAGCCAACGCTGGGAACAGAGTTTCAGAACAACAGCTGCCTGGCACCGTGGAAACAGGGTAGGGTTTTAGGACTAGGCTATGTCCCCAAATGACCATTGCTGCACAATTTAAGTGCATATAAACTTCTCCTCACATTAGCTGAGACAGCATACATGGGTCTCTACAGGGTCATATAAACCTGTTGGATTGCAAGTGAAGTCATACGAGGCCAGTAAAATCGAATCAAAATGTGTGTGTGTGTCAAACTAACAGCTGTGTGTGTGTGTGTGTGTGTGTGTGTGTGTGTGTGTGTGTGTGTGTGTGTGTGTGTGTGTGTGTGTGTGTGTGTGTGTGTGTGTGTGTGTGTGTGTGTGTGTGTGTGTGTGTGTGTGTGTGTGTGTGTGTGTGTGTGTGTGTGTGTGTGTGTCAAACTAACAGCTGTGTGTGGTAGGATCCTGTCACTTCCAAAGCTCTGGGCTCAGAGACATTCCTGACATTCCGTCCTGACATAAGAATCCCACAACTCCACGTCTCCCCCTGGTGTTAAGAATCTCAACTGTTCCATTTAGGAACACTGCAACATTGTAGGAAGGAAGTGGATAACTCCCCCTCAAAACAACTACTGCTGTGTATTAGTCATTACTATGGGGATGTTGTTTTCATTCTGCAGACTCCGGGAAACCACTGCATCAAAGCCTTTTCTATCTTCATAAAGGAACACAGTATGACAATGAAATCTGGTCCAAGTCTTCACTTGGAGGGTAGAGAAAGACAAGAGAAAACTGAGGCTGAAAATTCATGTAAACAATTTCAAACCAGCATAGTTGAGAGTTTCAAAAATCTGCTGAGAATATCATCCCAATCCCCTCCCTTTAATAATATCCTGACTGACACACATCTGTACTGTTAGCCAGCAGGGGGCGCTGTTGCTGTGGGAAGAACTGCGTTGTAATTCACAAGGTCAGACTCAACCCCTCTGGTACATTTATAAATCCTGTTTCACTCCACTGTTACATAAAATAGATAATATTGTGTACCAAGGCTTAAGTCATCACTGCACAAAAGACTGGAGCGGGAGCCCAAAATTAGCAACTCAGAATCTGCGTCCCAAATTACATCCTATCCCCCTATATAGAGCACTAAACCCATAGGGCTCAGGTTAAAAGTATTGCACTATATAGACAAAAGGGTGCCATTTGGAACGAACCAGTGAGATTACATCTAGACGTAGTCCTGGCTGTATTGTAGCCTACATACACTGAAAATCATTGAGACAGCATGGGATGAGTGTTCTGAGGAACCGATAGCAGGGGAGGGGCGTTCTGAGGAACCGACAGCAGGGGAGGGGCGTTCTGAGGAACCGACAGCAGGGGAGGGGCGTTCTGAGGAACCGACAGCAGGGGAGGGGCGTTCTGAGGAACCGACAGCAGGGGAGGGGCGTTCTGAGGAACCGACAGCAGGGGAGGGGCGTTCTGAGGAACCGACAGCAGGGGAGGGGCGTTCTGAGGAACCGACAGCAGGGGAGGGGCGTTCTGAGGAACCGACAGCAGGGGAGGGGCGTTCTGAGGAACCGACAGCAGGGGAGGGGCGTTCTGAGGAACCGACAGCAGGGGAGGAGCGTTCTGAGGTACCTACAGCAGGGGAGGAGCGTTCTGAGGTACCTACAGCAGGGGAGGGCGTTCTGAGGTACCTACAGCAGGGGAGGGGCGTTCAGATGTACCTACAGCAGGGGAGGGGCGTTCTGAGGTACCGACAGCAGGGAGGAGCGTTCTGAGGTACCAGCAGGGGAGGGCGTTCTGAGGTACCTACAGCAGGGGAGGGGCGTTCTGAGGTACCTACAGCAGGGGAGGGGCGTTCTGAGGTACCTACAGCAGGGGAGGGGCGTTCTGAGGTACCTACAGCGGGGAGGGGCGTTCTGAGGTACCTACAGCGGGGGAGGGGCGTTCTGAGGTACCTACAGCAGGGAGGGGCGTTCTGAGGTACCTACAGCGGGGAGGGGCGTTCTGAGGTACCTACAGCGGGGGAGGGGCGTTCTGAGGTACCTACAGCAGGGGAGGGGCGTTCTGAGGTACCTACAGCAGGGGAGGGGCGTTCTGAGGTACCTACAGCAGGGGAGGGGCGTTCTGAGGTACCAAATAATGAAACATGTTCAATTTGGTTTAAATAATGCAAAACCAAAGTGTTGGAAAAGAAAGTAAAAGTGCAATATGTGCTATGTAAGAAAGCTAATGTTTCAGGTCCTTTGCTCAGAACATGAGAACATATGAAAGCTAGTGGTTCCTTTTAACATAAGTCTTCAATATTCCCAGATAAGAAGTTTTAAGTTGTAGTTATTATAGGAATTATAGGACTATTTCGTATTTCATTAACCTTTGACTATTGGATGTTCTTATAGGCACTTTAGTATTGCCAGTGTAACAGTATAGCTTACGTCCCTCTCCTCGCTCCTCCCTGGCTCGAACCAGCAACACAACGACAACAGCCACCATCGAAGCAGCGATACTCATGCAGAGCAAGGGAAACAACCACTAGAAGGCTCAGAGCGAGTGACATTTGAAACGCTATTACCGTGCGCTAACTAGCTAGCCATTTCACTTCGGTTACATAAACAGTGCAATGCTTGACGCACAACGAAGAGCTGCTGGCAAAACACATGAAAGTGCTGTTTGAATGAATGTTTACCCGCCTGCATCTGCCTACCACCGCTCAGTCAGATTATATGCAACACAGGACACGCTAGAGTATATCTAGTAATATCATCAACCATGTGTAGTTAACGAGTGATTATGATTGTTTTTTATAAGATAAGTTTAATGCTAGCTAGCAACTTACCTTGGCTTACTGCATTTGCGTAACAGGCAGTCTCCTTGTGGAGTGCAACGAGAGAGAGGCAGGTCGTTATTGCGTTGGACTAGTTAACTGTAAGGATGCCAGATTGGATCCCTGAGCTGACAAGATGAAAATCTGTCGTTCTGCCCCTGAACAAGGCAGTTAACCCCGCTCTCTCCCTCTCTTCTCTGGCTCAGCCATATCCAGACCTCCTCTCTCTCTCTCCCTCTCTTCTCTGGCTCAGCCATATCCAGACCTCCTCTCTCTCTCTCCCTCTCTTCTCTGGCTCAGCCATATCCAGACCTCCTCTCTCTCTCTCCCTCTCTTCTCTGGCTCAGCCATATCCAGACCTCCTCTCTCCCTCTCTTCTCTGGCTCAGCCATATCCAGACCTCCTCTCTCTCTCTCCCTCTCTTCTCTGGCTCAGCCATATCCAGACCTCCTCTCTCTCTTCTGTCTCAGCCATATCCAGACCTCCTCTCTCTCCCTCTCTTCTCTGTCTCAGCCATATCCAGACCTCCTCTCTCTCTCTTCTCTGTCTCAGCCATATCCAGACCTCCTCTCTCTCTCTTCTCTGTCTCAGCCATATCCAGACCTCTTCTCTGTCTCAGACATATCCAGACCTCCTCTCTCTCTTCTCTGTCTCAGACATATCCAGACCTCCTCTCTCTCCCCTCTCTTCTGTGGCTCAGCCATATCCAGACCTCCTCTCTCTCTCTCCCTCTCTTCTGTGGCTCAGCCATATCCAGACCTCCTCTCTCTCTTCTGTCTCAGCCATATCCAGACCTCCTCTCTCTCTTCTCTGTCTCAGCCATATCCAGACCTCCTCTCTCTCTTCTCTGTCTCAGCCATATCCAGACCTCCTCTCTCTTCTCTGTCTCAGCCATATCCAGACCTCCTCTCTCTCTTCTCTGTCTCAGCCATATCCAGACCTCCTCTCTCTCTTCTCTGTCTCAGCCATATCACAGACCTCTCTCTCTCAGCCATATCTCTCTGTGTGGCTCAGCCATATCCAGACCTCCTCCTCTCTCTCTTCTCTGTCTCAGCCATATCCAGACCTCCTCTCTCTCTTCTGTCTCAGCCATATCCAGACCTCCTCTCTCTCTTCTCTGTCTCAGCCATATCCAGACCTCCTCTCTCTCTTCTCTGTCTCAGCCATATCCAGACCTCCTCTCTCTTCTCTGTCTCAGCCATATCCAGACCTCCTCTCTCTCTTCTCTGTCTCAGCCATATCCAGACCTCCTCTCTTCTCTGTCTCAGCCATATCCAGACCTCCTCTCTCTCTTCTCTGTCTCAGCCATATCCAGACCCCCTCTCTCTCTTCTGTCTCAGCCATATCCAGACCCCCTCTCTCTCTTCTCTGTCTCAGCCATATCCAGACCTCCTCCCTCTCTTCTCTGTCTCAGCCATATCCAGACCTCCTCTCTCTCTTCTCTGTCTCAGCCATATCCAGACCTCCTCTCTCTCTTCTCTGTCTCAGCCATATCCAGACCTCCTCTCTCTCTCTCCTCTCTTCTGTGGCTCAGCCATATCCAGACCTCCTCTCTCTCTTCTGTCTCAGCCATATCCAGACCTCCTCTCTCTCTTCTCTGTCTCAGCCATATCCAGACCTCCTCTCTCTCTTCTCTGTCTCAGCCATATCCAGACCTCCTCTCTCTTCTCTGTCTCAGCCATATCCAGACCTCCTCTCTCTCTTCTCTGTCTCAGCCATATCCAGACCTCCTCTCTCTCTTCTCTGTCTCAGCCATATCCAGACCTCCTCTCTCTCTTCTCTGTCTCAGCCATATCCAGACCCCCTCTCTCTCTTCTGTCTCAGCCATATCCAGACCCCCTCTCTCTTCTCTGTCTCAGCCATATCCAGACCTCCTCCCTCTCTTCTCTGTCTCAGCCATATCCAGACCTCCTCCCTCTCTTCTCTGTCTCAGCCATATCCAGACCTCCTCTCTCTCTCTCCCTCTCTTCTGTGGCTCAGCCATATCCAGACCTCCTCTCTCTTCTCTGTCTCAGCCATATCCAGACCTCCTCTCTCTCTCTCCCTCTCTTCTGTGGCTCAGCCATATCCAGACCCCCTCTCTCTCTTCTCTGTCTCAGCCATATCCAGACCCCCTCTCTCTCTTCTCTGTCTCAGCCATATCCAGACCTCCTCCCTCTCTTCTCTGTCTCAGCCATATCCAGACCTCATCTCTCTCTTCTCTGTCTCAGACATATCCAGACCTCTCTCTCTTCTCTGTCTCAGCCATATCCAGACCTCCTCTCTCTCTTCTGTCTCAGCCATATCCAGACCTCCTCTCTCTCTTCTCTGTCTCAGCCATATCCAGACCTCCTCTCTCTCTTCTCTGTCTCAGCCATATCCAGACCTCCTCTCTCTTCTCTGTCTCAGCCATATCCAGACCTCCTCTCTCTCTTCTCTGTCTCAGCCATATCCAGACCTCCTCTCTCTCTTCTCTGTCTCAGCCATATCCAGACCTCCTCTCTCTCTCTCCCTCTCTTCTGTGGCTCAGCCATATCCAGACCTCCTCTCTCTCTTCTGTCTCAGCCATATCCAGACCTCCTCTCTCTCTTCTCTGTCTCAGCCATATCCAGACCTCCTCTCTCTCTTCTCTGTCTCAGCCATATCCAGACCTCCTCTCTCTCTTCTCTGTCTCAGCCATATCCAGACCTCCTCTCTCTCTTCTCTGTCTCAGCCATATCCAGACCTCCTCTCTCTCTTCTCTGTCTCAGCCATATCCAGACCTCCTCTCTCTCTTCTCTGTCTCAGCCATATCCAGACCCCCTCTCTCTCTTCTGTCTCAGCCATATCCAGACCCCCTCTCTCTCTTCTCTGTCTCAGCCATATCCAGACCTCCTCCCTCTCTTCTCTGTCTCAGCCATATCCAGACCTCCTCTCTCTCTTCTCTGTCTCAGCCATATCCAGACCTCCTCTCTCTCTTCTCTGTCTCAGCCATATCCAGACCTCCTCTCTCTCTTCTCTGTCTCAGCCATATCCAGACCTCCTCCCTCTCTTCTCTGTCTCAGCCATATCCAGACCTCCTCTCTCTCTCTCCCTCTCTTCTGTGGCTCAGCCATATCCAGACCTCCTCTCTCTCTTCTCTGTCTCAGCCATATCCAGACCCCCTCTCTCTCTTCTCTGTCTCAGCCATATCCAGACCTCCTCCCTCTCTTCTCTGTCTCAGCCATATCCAGACCTCATCTCTCTCTTCTCTGTCTCAGACATATCCAGACCTCTCTCTCTTCTCTGTCTCAGCCATATCCAGACCTCCTCTCTCTCTTCTCTGTCTCAGCCATATCCAGACCTCCTCTCTCTCTTCTCTGTCTCAGCCATATTCAGACCTCCTCTCTCTCTCTCTTGTGGCTCAGCCATATCCAGACCTCCTCTCTCTCCCCCTTCTCCTGGCACAGAAAGAAAGAGACCCACACACACACACAGTCTGTCCATCTCCTCTCCTGACTGCTCCAGGCTGGCCCAGGTAGGAGGGGATCATTCTGCAGTCCTGTAACCCCAGCTAAGCGAGGCACAACACTGTAGTTCTGCAGTCCTGTAACCCCAGCTAATCGAGGCACAACACTGTAGTGGTTGTGGGTGTGTGGGACAGCATGATGCAGGTTCTGTCAGACGTGGAAGTCATGAACAGGAGGTAAAGGATGGGTGGGACTGTCGCTGCTCTCTACAACCTCTGAATGATATGAATGACTGTGGTGGGCTGGGGGAAGGTTCAGAGAGCATATCCCACCTTCAACATGAACAGGAGGTAAAGGATGGGTGGGACTGTCGCTGCTCTCTACAACCTCTGAATGATATGAATGACTGTGGTGGGCTGGGGGAAGGTTCAGAGAGCATATCCCACCTTCAACATGAACAGGAGGTAAAGGATGGGTGGGACTGTCGCTGCTCTCTACAACCTCTGAATGATATGAATGACTGTGGTGGGCTGGGGAAGGTTCAAGGCATTCCCAGAACAGAGGTAAAGGATGGGTGGGACTATCCCACCTTCAACATGAACAGGAGGTAAAGGATGGGTGGGACTGTCGCTGCTCTCTACAACCTCTGAATGATGATATGAATGACTGTGGTGGGCTGGGGGAAGGTTCAGAGAGCATATCCCACCTTCAACATGAACAGGAGGTAAAGGATGGGTGGGACTGTCGCTGCTCTCTACAACCTCTGAATGATATGAATGACTGTGGTGGGCTGGGGGAAGGTTCAGAGAGCATATCCCACCTTCAACATGAACAGGAGGTAAAGGATGGGTGGGACTGTCGCTGCTCTCTACAACCTCTGAATGATATGAATGACTGTGGTGGGCTGGGGGAAGGTTCAGAGAGCATATCCCACCTTCAACATGAACAGGAGGTAAAGGATGGGTGGGACTGTCGCTGAATGATATGAATGACTCTCTACAACCTCTGAATGATATGAATGACTGTGGTGGGCTGGGGGAAGGTTCAGAGAGCATATCCCACCTTCAACATGAACAGGAGGTAAAGGATGGGTGGGACTGTCGCTGCTCTCTACAACCTCTGAATGATATGAATGACTGTGGTGGGCTGGGGGAAGGTTCAGAGAGCATATCCCACATATCCACCTTCAACATGAACAGGAGGTAAAGGATGGGTGGGACTGTCGCTGCTCTCTACAACCTCTGAATGATATGAATGACTGTGGTGGGCTGGGGGAAGGTTCAGAACAGGAGAGCATATCCCACCTTCAACATGAACAGGAGGTAAAGGATGGGTGGGACTGTCGCTGCTCTCTACAACCTCTGAATGATATGAATGACTGTGGTGGGCTGGGGGAAGGTTCAGAGAGCATATCCCACCTTCAACATGAACAGGAGGTAAAGGATGGGTGGGACTGTCGCTGCTCTCTACAACCTCTGAATGATATGAATGACTGTGGTGGGCTGGGGGAAGGTTCAGAGAGCATATCCCACCCACCTTCAATGTGAACAGTTTTCCAGTCAGATCAGAAACGCGAGAACAAACACGGAGCCCATCTGTAATCCTGCTGTCCTCAGACTGGACATGTTGGTCAATGGACTGAGAAGAGGTGGTATTTCCACGGCAGGAGCAGTGGAGGGCTGATGGAGAGAGGAATCCAGCGTCTGTGTTCCTCTGGCCTCTCTGAATCCAGACGGTCAAGGTTGCATCTCAAAATGCACCCTATTCCCTATTTAGTGCAATACTTTTCACCAGGATCCATCCAAAGTAGAGCACTAAATAGGGAATAGGGAGCCATTTGGGACACAGCCCAAGCCTAGCCACAGGACCAGATGAAATTTGGAACTTAATTCAATTGGATACTGTCTCTCAGGTCACAAAGGTCAAGCTGGGCTCTGAGCTGCTGTATTCACTGTCCTCCCAAGGCCTCTCAAGATTCTGAAACCCCTCCACAGACAAGAATGTTTTTCCCTTTTCTCTTTCAAAGAGTCTGTGATGTGAAGGGCTTCCCACACAATGTTCCGTTCACAGAGTCAGTTTTCCAAGAGTACATTGCTCTTGGGGGCGGGGCAAGGGGGCGGGGCTTTCCTTTCAGCTCTGTAGGGCAGCAGGATGGGACCACAACCCACTCTCTCCTCTACTTCCATTCCGTCTCCTCTGCTTCTTTATCCCCCCTAATCTTCTCTACTTCCCTCGTTTCCCCTCTTCCTACTCCATCCTCCTCTCCCCTCTACTTCCCTAATTTCTCCTCCTCTCCCCTCTACCTCCCCCTTTCTCCTCTATAATTCCCCCTCCTCTCCCCTCAATTTCCCCCACTCTACTTCCATCCTCCCCTCTATTTCACCCCCTCTACTCCCCTCCATCCTACTCTCCCCTCCATCCTACTCTCCCCTCTACTTCCCTCCATCCTCCTCTCCCCTCTACTTCCCTCCCTCCATCCTCCTCTCCCCTCTACTTCCCTCCCTCCATCCTACTCTCCCCTCCATCCTACTCTCCCCTCCATCCTCCTCCTCCCCTCCATCCTCCACCCTCCCCTCTACTTCCCTCCCTCCATGCTCCTCTCCCCTCCATCCTACTCTCCCATCTACTTCCCTCCATCCTCCTCTCCCCTCCATCATCCTCCTCCTCTCCCCTCCATCATCCTCCTCCTCCTCCTCTCCCCTCCATCCTCCTCCCTCTCCATCCTCCATCCTCTCCCCTCCATCCTCCTCCTCCCCTCTCCTCCTCCTCCTCTCCCCTCCATCCTCCCCCTCCCCCCTCCATCCCCCTCCTCTCCCCTCCATCCCCTCCTCTCTACTTCCCTCCATCCCCCCCTCCCCCTCCATCCCCTCTTACTTCCCTCCATCCCCTCCTCCCTCCATCCCTCCTATCCCTCCTCCTCCCCTCTCTTCCCTCCATCCTCTCTACTTCCCTCCATCCCCTCCTTCCCTCCATCCCCTCTACTTCCTCCATCCCCTCCTCCTCCTCCCTCCATCCCCTCTTCCCTCCATCCCTCTCCTTCCCTCCATCCCTCCTTCCCTCCATCCTCTCTACTTCCCTCCATCCTCTCTCTTCCCTCCATCCTCTCCCTCCCTCCATCCTCTCTACTTCCCTCCATCCTTCCTTCCCTCCATCCTCTCTACTTCCCTCCATCCTCTCTACTTCCCTCCATCCTCTCTACTTCCCCCTCCATCCTCTCTACTTCCCTCCATCCTCTCTACTTCCCTCCATCCTCTCTACTTCCCTCCATCCTCTCTACTTCCCTCCATCCTCTCTACTTCCCTCCATCCTCTCTACTTCCCTCCATCCTCTCTACTTCCCTCCATCCTCTCTACTTCCCTCCATCCTCTCTACTTCCCTCCATCCTCTCTACTTCCCTCCATCCTCTCCCTACTTCCCTCCATCCTCCTCTTCCAGTCAGACCAGCTCGGAGCCTCTGGGAAATAACACACCCAGCCTTCTACAGAAGCTACACAGTCAGGAAGCCAGAGTGACAACATGAAAGTCTGCCCTGACAAACAAACAACAACAAGCATCTGGCTGACTAATACTAAAGGAATAAACACAATGCATTGGTCACAGTTAGTAGTGGTGGCTATGAATGAGGTCACCACTACTCAGAGGTAGATATAGCCTGCATGTGTGTGTGGGTCCTCCTGCTATCTGTGTAATTCACAGCATGTTAAAGAGCTCATTGACTGGGGAGGGGGATTTAAAAGAGAACAAGACCCATCAAAGGACAGTATTAACTTTAAAGAAGGACCCTGAGCCTCGATGGGGCGATGCTTACTGAGTTGAGCAGTAGCCCCGAGTGCCCCCGCAGACTATGCTGTCATCGGCCCGCTCTCACGGTGGTGAGTCACACACTCCCTCCTGCTGATGTGCCAGAGTGACTCGCGTTAAAACACACTTTGGGAAAGCAGAGGCTGCAGAACAGAGCGCTGGCCAACACACTCTGAGCAGTGAGCACAGAGAGGAGGCTTCTAGAAAGAACACAGAGCGAGAGGCGGCTTCTAGAAAGAACACAGAGCGAGAGGCGGCTTCTAGAAAGAACACAGAGCGAGAGGCGGCTTCTAGAAAGAACACAGAGCGAGAGGCGGCTTCTAGAAAGAACACAGAGCGAGAGGCGGCTTCTAGAAAGAACACAGAGCGAGAGGCGGCTTCTAGAAAGAACACAGAGCGAGAGGCGGCTTCTAGAAAGAACACAGAGCGAGAGGAGGCTTCTAGAAAGAACACAGAGCGAGAGGAGGCTTCTAGCACACAGAGCGAGAGGAGGCTTCTAGCACACAGAGCGAGAGGAGGCTTCTAGCACACAGAGCGAGAGGAGGCTTCTAGCACACAGAGGCTTCTAGCACACAGAGCGAGAGGAGGCTTCTAGCACACAGAGCGAGAGGAGGCTTCTAGCACACAGAGCGAGAGGAGGCTTCTAGCACACAGAGCGAGAGGAGGCTTCTAGCACACAGAGCGAGAGGAGGCATCTAGCACACAGAGCGAGAGGAGGCTTCTAGCACACAGAGCGAGAGGAGGCTTCTCGAACACAGAGCGAGAGGAGGCTTCTAGCACACAACACAGAGCGAGAGGAGGCTTCTAGCACACAGAGCGAGAGGAGGCTTCTAGCACACAGAGCGAGAGGAGGCTTCTAGCACACAGAGCGAGAGGAGGCTTCTAGCACACAGAGCGAGAGGAGGCTTCTAGCACACAGAGCGAGAGGAGGGAGGCTTCTAGCACACAGAGCGAGAGGAGGCTTCTAGCACACAGAGCGAGAGGAGGCTTCTAGCACACAGAGCGAGAGGAGGCTTCTAGCACACAGAGCGAGAGGAGGCTTCTAGCACACACGAGAGGAGGCTTCTAGCACACAGAGCGAGAGGAGGCTTCTAGCACACAGAGCGAGAGGAGGCTTCTAGAGCACTTCTACAGAGCGAGAGCGAGAGGAGGCTTCTAGCACACAGAGCGAGAGGAGGCTTCTAGCACACAGAGCGAGAGGAGGCTTCTAGCACACAGAGCGAGAGGAGGCTTCTAGCACACAGAGCGAGAGGAGGCTTCTAGCACACAGAGCGAGAGGAGGCTTCTAGCACACAGAGCGAGAGGAGGCTTCTAGCACACAGAGCGAGAGGAGGCTTCTAGCACACAGAGCGAGAGGAGGCTTCTAGCACACAGAGCGAGAGGAGGCTTCTAGCACACAGAGCGAGAGGAGGCTTCTAGCACACAGAGCGAGAGGAGGCTTCTAGCACACAGAGCGAGAGGAGGCTTCTAGCACACAGAGCGAGAGGAGGCTTCTCAAACACAGAGCGAGAGGAGGCTTCTCGAACACAGAGCGAGAGGAGGCTTCTCGAACACAGAGCGAGAGGAGGCTTCTCGAACACAGAGCGAGAGGAGGCTTCTCGAACACAGAGCGAGAGGAGGCTTCTAGCACACAGAGCGAGAGGAGGCTTCTAGCACACAGAGCGAGAGGAGGCTTCTAGCACACAGAGCAAGAGGAGGCTTCTAGCACACAGAGCAAGAGGAGGCTTCTAGCACACAGAGCAAGAGGAGGCTTCTAGCACACAGAGAGAGAGGAGGCTGTTGTAACAGTTGTAAATGAGAACTTGTTCTCAACTAGTTAAATAAAGGTGAAATAAAAAAATAAATAAAAAATTGGTTGAGCAGAGAGAGCTGGTCAGAGGATGGTAGACGGTGGGGTCTGCTGATATCTTGTAGAGGGTAAATCAGGGAACCAGCCTGACTCTTACAGCTACTGGGCTTCTCCTCTTCCTCTCTGTGTAGCACCACTTGGGTGATGCCTCAGCAGTTCTGGACGACAGAAAGATCACCACACAACGTTCAGAATAGTAGCCAGTCGTCCTCACCACGAGCCCTCTGCCTCGGCACTGCTGTAGTCCTCTGCCTCCCATTACCCTCACCCCTCAGGCCACTTTTCAAATGATGTTGTCAGAAGATCAGGAATTGGCAGCCAGGTGAAACAAAAAAAACTGGTACTGTGTCCAGGTGCATTTTTCAAACAAAAACATTAGCCAGCTAGCTAGCTAGTTAGCCAAGCAAAAACATTAGCCAGCTAGCTAGCTAGTTAGCCAAGCAAAAACATTAGCCAGCTAGCTAGCCAAGCAAAAACATTAGCCAGCTAGCTAGCTAGTTAGCCAAGCAAAAACATTAGCCAGCTAGCTAGCTAGTTAGCCAAGCAAAAACATTAGCCAGCTAGCTAGCTAGTTAGCCAAGCAAAAACATTAGCCAGCTAGCTAGCTAGTTAGACAAGCAAAAACGTGATAACCTGTCAGTCAATCTGCAAATCCATGGCTGAAAAACACCAGATACATGCAATAAACACTCTGCTATCTAAAACTATCAATCATTAATAACACCTACAAAAATGACTTCATATGTACACATCTACAGGAGCTCTGTGCTTAGGCTGCTACTAGGGCGCCATGGTAACAACAGAACAGTCTAACTATAGAAAATAGTGTGGTTCAGAGAGACAGCCAGGGAGAGCTGCAGGCTGCAACACAGTAGCTGGCTCTGTTTCAGACACCTATTAAGGTTCAAGAGGACCGGCATTCATATCGCTGGGAGAGCTACACCACTCAGCTCTGTGAAACCAGTACACAGGAAACATACACAGCCTAAGGAATTCAGTTGGGGTGTGTGTGTCTATGTGTGTGTGCTTATGATTGAATGCAAAGTGTACAAATACATGAAACATGCACACTCACAAGTCACCGACAAGACATAAGCCCTTCCTTCCTTCCTTGGCATGTCATGTGTGGCTATTTGACTAGTACAGTAGAAATCTACGATGAAGAGGGGTAAAGGATGGGACATAGCAGCCTGCCACTACCTCCCTCTCACCCCTTAACGTTACCGCCCCCGTCTCACCCCTTAACGTTACCGCCCCCGTCTCACCCCTTAACGTTACCGCCCCCGTCTCACCCCTTAACGTTACCGCCCCCGTCTCACCCCTTAACGTTACCGCCCCCGTCTCACCCCTTAACGTTACCGCCCCCGTCTCACCCCTTAACGTTACCGCCCCCGTCTCACCCCTTAACGTTACCGCCCCCGTCTCACCCCTTAACGTTACCGCCCCGTCTCACCCCTTAACGTTACCGCCCCACCGCCCCGTCTCACCCCTTAACGTTCACCCCTTAACGTTACCGCCTCACCCCCTTAACGTTACCGCCCCCGTCTCACCCCTTAACGTTACCGCCCCCGTCTCACCCCTTAACGTTACCGCCCCCGTCTCACCCCTTAACGTTACCGCCCCCGTCTCACCCCTTAACGTTACCCCTTAACGTCCCTGCAGCCTGTCTCCCTCTCACCCCTTAACGTTACTGGCCCAAGAGAGAGAGAGCTCTGTCCTCTGGGGCTAGTTATCCCTTTATCTCAGTCCTCACCACGGCAACACACACACGCACAACGCGTACACAGAAGGGACACACACACACATGGGACAGATTGTGCCTCAGGTGTGTGTGCGCATGAACATGTGTGTTTGCAGCAGCCTGTATGCGTGCTGAACAGCTTAGGCAGACGCCGTACATTGCCTTTCCAGGGTCTATCCACAGCTGCCAAAAACAACGTTAGTGATTCCCTGGGTCAGTCAGTGTCCCTCTCTAACGACAGCTGAGGCAGATGAATAACCCCCCTGCCTTAATATGACAAGATGTATTTAACCTAACAGACAGGCCTGGCTTGCTGTACACCTAATATCATACAGGATACAGAGGGAAAACAGTGGAAGTCTGTGGACTGATGGGACCACTGGGGGATGTTCGGCTGGCGCTGCATGTTAGCAGAGGGACTATGTTCCTACACGCTACAGGCCCTAAAACAGCTTGGAAACACACAGATCCAGGTGATATTTTGATCCTTCTAAAAGGACTGATCGTCTCTCTAGGCGACTCAAGGGTCAGAGACCTCACCAACATCACCATATCTACATCTGATAGCATTGATCTGGAAGCTCCTCACAGTGTGTCAACGAGAGGGCGGTGAGGATCCACGCCACCATCAGAACAGGAGAGATGTGTGATGACACAATCACACAGCCTAACCTCTTAATGCTGTTTCAGTCGGTCTGTCCAGTCTGAAACTGTCTGTTTCAAGGTATGGTCTGTGTTCTAATCTAACACAACATCCCCACAGCACTCAGTCAACATTCATTAGAAATAACTAGAATATATAAGAACTAGAAATCATTAAATAACCCAGCCAGCCCACATTACATGAATCACACAGTAACTCAACAGCCTGATTCGTGCAGCAACAAGCCCAGCGGATGGATGCACATTGGTCCTCTAATAGAATGGAACATCAGCATCAACACGAGAGGCTGATGAGCTGTAGACACTGAGCTGCCGTAGATTCCTGACGTTGTTAAAATGGAGGACGGCCAGGCGGGGATCCCACTGGCAGATGGTGACCCAATACAAGGAGAGGGTCCTTTAGAGAGAAGGGGGCATTGATTTCACCTCCAAAAGGCCAGATGGGGAGAGTGACTGAGTGGTGCCCCCTATTGACCTAGCTCCGCACAGAACCATTTTCTAAAGCATCATAGTAAGTGATGACCAATAAGACTGAGCCAACACCATGCAGATAACAGCCCCCCAGGAAGTAGGTTTAACCACTAGACATAGCCTAACTCTGATGGATAATGTAGTAACTAAACATTATATAAAACATTATATAGGCAAATGGGCTAATTCAATTAAGGCTGTGTTATTAGTCTCTTAAACATGGTCTCTTAAACATGCTACACATCATGATTAATGAATGTTCAAATAAAAAGTTATCAATAAAAATGTGGTTTTAGTAGTAGGCCTTTGAGAAATGAGAAAATGAACCATTAATGTCTCCAGAAGTGTATTACATGATCATCAACAGGAAGAGCTCATTATCCGGTGGAGGTCCGGACTCATGGTAGTGAAATTAAATTAGGCCTCGTTAGTTAGCCAATGGAACATGTATCGTTGGATGAGACTAGGCCCTTCAGGGTGAGGAGCATCTGTTGTACCCATTTCAATAGGAAGCAGCTTGTTTCATCTATAGGAAGAAACAGAACAGTGAGCTCCAACAGTATTGGGAAAGTGACAAATGTGTTGTTTTGGCTCTGTACTCCAGCACTATGAATTTGAAATGATACAATGACAAACTGTCAGCTTTAACTTTGAGGGTATTTTCATCCCTATCGGTTGAACCGTTTAGAAATGACAGCATTCCTAAACCTAGTTCCCCCATTTTAGGGGACCAAAAGTATTGGGACAAATTCACTTGTGTGTGTATTAAACTGGTACCAAAAATATTTGGTTCCATATTCATAGCACGCAATGTCACAAAATGTGTCACTGTCCCCAATACTTTTGGAACTCAATGTATTAGCCTACACTACAAACAGGGCTTGTTTCATCTAAATGTGTGTTAAGAGGGAAGGTGAAGCAGTAAACTAACAGCCTACACTACAAACAGGGCTTGTTTCATCTAAATGTGTGTTAAGAGGGAAGGTGAGGCAGGAAACTAACAGCCTACACTACAAACAGGGCTCGTTTCATCTAAACGTGTGTTAAGAGGGAAGGTGAAGCAGTAAACTAACAGTCTACACTACAAACAGGGCTTGTTTCATCTAAACGTGTGTTAAGAGGGAAGGTAAAGCAGTAAACTAACAGCCTACACTACAAACAGGGCTTGTTTCATCTAAATGTGTGTTAAGAGGGAAGGTAAAGCAGTAAACTAACAGCCTACACTACAAACAGGGCTTGTTTCATCTAAACGTGTGTTAAGAGGGAAGGTAAAGCAGTAAACTAACAGCCTACACTACAAACAGGGCTTGTTTCATCTAAACGTGTGTTAAGAGGGAAGGTAAAGCAGTAAACTAACAGCCTACACTACAAACAGGGCTTGTTTCATCTAAACGTGTGTTAAGAGGGAAGGTAAAGCAGTAAACTAACAGCCTACACTACAAACAGGGCTTGTTTCATCTAAACGTGTGTTAAGAGGGAAGGTAAAGCAGTAAACTAACAGTCTACACTACAAACAGGGCTTGTTTCATCTAAACGTGTGTTAAGAGGGAAGGTAAAGCAGTAAACTAACAGCCTACACTACAAACAGGGCTTGTTTCATCTAAACGTGTGTTAAGAGGGAAGGTAAAGCAGTAAACTAACAGTCTACACTACAAACAGGGCTTGTTTCATCTAAACGTGTGTTAAGGGGGAAGGTAAAGCAGTAAACTAACAGCCTACACTACAAACAGGGCTTGTTTCATCTAAACGTGTGTTAAGAGGGAAGGTAAAGCAGTAAACTAACAGCCTACACTACAAACAGGGCTTGTTTCATCTAAACGTGTGTTAAGGGGGAAGGTAAAGCAGTAAACTAACAGCCTACACTACAAACAGGGCTTGTTTCATCTAAACGTGTGTTAAGAGGGAAGGTAAAGCAGTAAACTAACAGTCTACACTACAAACAGGGCTTGCTGTCTTAACAACTAGACCATCACAACAGGACACCCTTCAATCAGCCTCTAGCATTAGCTTCACAGTCAGGAGGTCAGTGTCCTGAGCTTCAGACCGATCGAGCAGACGGCATCTGCGGTCACACTCCCTCCTCTGGGACTAGCAGACTGCTGGGAGTGCCAAGCCTGACACAGCGATCAATGCACCAGGAAGTGACATCATAATGCCCCTGGGGAAGCTGAGGGTGTGTGTGTGTGTGTATGGGGGGGGTGTAGTACTGCATGTCCCCCTTGTGGCACAGACTCCTCTTACAAGAGACACACACACACACACACACACACACACACACACACACACACACACACACACACACACACACACACACACACACACACACACACACACCAGGAGGGGAAGCTGCTCTCTGTTCGGAGCCAGACACGGACCGGACTAAAACAAAACAATAGCATGAGTCTGATTCCAGCAGCATATCCCATGGAGGACATCTTAAAAATAACCCCTACGCTAACACACTTCCTGCTGAAAGGAGTGCTGTGAGACACACACACACTAGCCTCCCGGTGCAGCTGCAGTCCACAGCTGGTGTGGCCTGGGCCTCTCTGCTTTCAGACAGGACTACCTTAGACTTGGACAAGCTTCCAGTCCCCTCGGTCTCTCCCCTCCCTCATGCTGCTTTAACAGGGCTGTAGATAACAGCTAGTGGCGGAGTGGAGCTCTGTGGTCTGCTGTCCTGTCAGCAGCTGTTTCTACTTCCTCCTCTAGTACACCAAGACTCCACAGGCAGGCTAGACAGGTCTTATTCAGTCATGGGGGGGTCAAGGAATGATCAACTTCTGAGGGACAGGAAGAGGGAAGTTGGGGGATTTTCCAGCTACTCGATTTGAGAGGTTACATATCTGAACCCTAAGTACGTCAAGTAGGCTACACAACAGTGACACAACAGTGACACAACAGGAGAGGAATGGGAGGCAATGTGAGAAATGAAAAGGCTGTAATCTACAGTTGCATTGGGTGACTTGTTCTCATTAGCCATGTAGCAGTGGTACACAGACGGTGTTTCTGTTCAGTCAAAACAGCTGTAGCCGTTTGTTCTGCCTCGTTGGAGAACTAAACACTTCCTCTCTGAAGAGGAGTGACTCAACTAAGGCCACAGGTGTCAGGGGAGATAGGATGAGATAAGAGCAAAACCGTGGCTCTACACAGTAAGAGAGACCTTTTCCAAGAGGTCCCACTGCAGCAAATAAAAACACAGTACAATACAGCCCAAGGAAGTGGCAACCAGAAGAGAAGAGCATCCGTGACAGACGTTTCTGTGTGGGGGGGGCTCTTCACAATGTTACAAGGACAAAGACAGAGAGAAAAAGCACAACTCTTCTGTCCAACTCCACAGAAGAGCTAAACAGATGACAGGCCAGGCTGAATCCCACTGAGTTCCCTAAGACAGTGGCTCCCAACCTTTTCTTAACCGTGGCACACCTTGATGGGATAGAACATTCCGTGGCACACATTTTCCCTATTCATGTATTTAGTGGTAATGACCTCCATCCTCTCTGAGCCGTACTGCAAATCAGCAATTTTCTGTGGCAAATGTTTTTTTATACATGAAATTATTTTATTATTTGAAATATTCATGATATTTGAAATACTCATGATGGTTAAAATTGTAAGTACCCTTTAAGAGAGTTCCGCAAATCTGCACCAGAAATAATGTTTTTAGCTCCGGTAAAATAGGTCTTTAGTTTTTAACAGTTTGTTCTAGAGACGAGCAGTTTTCTGCATGTAAATGTGCAACCACTGACATCAAGCCATGCTCTGTTTGTTTCTATGGCAGAGGCTGTGGTATAGCTAAGCCCAGAGCCATAGAATTAAGAAATAAATGACTCTGGCTACTGGTAAACCTAGTTAGATTACCTGCGCTAATGGTTTTCACAGACAAAGTAAAATGATACAAATGACTTTGCTCGTGAAGCGCCCCTCAAATGATAAAACAAGTCCAGTGTTCTCAGGCCGTTGTATCTGACCCCCACTGGTGCTCCCAAGTCAACATCCCATGTATCTGACCCCCACTGGTGCTCCCAAGTCAACATCCCATGTATCTGACCCCCACTGGTGCTCCCAAGTCAACATCCCATGTATCTGACCCCCACTGGTGCTCCCAAGTCAACATCCCATGTATCTGACCCCCACTGGTGCTCCCAAGTCAACATCCCATGTATCTGACCCCCACTGGTGCTCCCAAGTCAACATCCCATGTATCTGACCCCCACTGGTGCTCCCAAGTCAACATCCCATGTATCTGACCCCCACTGGTGCTGCCAAGTCAACATCCCATGTGCATTCCACAGCTGATTGTTCCAAAAGAATCATCAAGATTAGGAAAAGTTTGGAGGCGCAGCTGAGAGTTCCTGCCGCGGCACACCGGTTGGGAACCATGCCCTAAAGAACAGCGAGAGAGGTGGAACTATGCCCTAAATAACAGCCAGAGAGGTGGAACCATGCCCTAAAGAACAGCCAGAGAGGTGGAACCATGCCCTAAAGAACAGCTAGAGAGGTGGAACCATGCCCTAAAGAACAGCTAGAGAGGTGGAACCATGCCCTAAAGAACAGCGAGAGAGGTGGAACCATGCCCTAAAGAACAGCCAGAGAGGTGGAACCATGCCCTAAAGAACAGCCAGAGAAGTGGAACCATGCCCTAAAGAACAGCCAGAGAGGTGGAACCATGCCCTAAAGAACAGCCAGAGAGGTGGAACTATGCCCTAAAGAACAGCCAGAGAAGTGGAACCATGCCCTAAAGAACAGCCAGAGAGGTGGAACTATGCCCTAAAGAACAGCCAGAGAGGTGGAACTATGCCCTAAAGAACAGCTAGAGGTGGAACCATGCCCTAAAGAACAGCCAGAGAGGTGGAACTATGCCCTAAAGAACAGCCAGAGAGGTGGAACTATGCCCTAAAGAACAGCTAGAGGTGGAACCATGCCCTAAAGAACAGCCAGAGAGGTGGAACTATGCCCTAAAGAACAGCTAGAGGTGGAACCATGCCCTAAAGAACAGCCAGAGAGGTGGAACTATGCCCTAAAGAACAGCTAGAGGTGGAACCATGCCCTAAAGAACAGCCAGAGAGGTGGAACTATGCCCTAAAGAACAGCCAGAGAAGTGGAACCATGCCCTAAAGAACAGCTAGAGAGGTGGAACCATGCCCTAAAGAACAGCCAGAGAGGTGGAACTATGCCCTAAAGAACAGCCAGAGGTGGAACCATGCCCTAAAGAACAGCCAGAGAGGTGGAACTATGCCCTAAAGAACAGCTAGAGGTGGAACCATGCCCTAAAGAACAGCCAGAGAGGTGGAACTATGCCCTAAAGAACAGCTAGAGGTGGAACCATGCCCTAAAGAACAGCCAGAGAGGTGGAACTATGCCCTAAAGAACAGCTAGAGGTGGAACCATTGGACATTTCCCAGAAAGGCTCATTTCGACAGCAACAGCCAGCCTATCACGACTTGCAAAAGATCACCCTTCTTCTTGTCACCCTTCTTCACACCTGCTTCCTGGAGGTCTCAAATGGGGGAAAATAACTAGGTTAGGCCAGCATTTGGAAAAAGACCTGTCCTATCAGTATCACAATGCATTCAGCCAAGGCTGACTTCAAAGAATATCTTAAACCTTTACATGGAATTTTAACTGAAAGATCTGTCAGGATATCGGTTTATTTATTTTTTGTTCATGTTTTGTATTAAAAAATAATTATTTAACTAGGCAAGTTAGTTAAGAACAAATTCTTATTTACAACGACGGCCTACCGAGAGGCCCAAACCCAGATGACGCTGGGCCAATTGTGCACCGCCCTATAGGACTCCCAATCACGGACGGTTGTGATACAGCCTGGATTGGAACCAGGATATCTGTAGTGACGCCTCTAGCACTGAGATGCAGTGCCTGAGACCACTGTGCCACTCGGAAGCCCTGAGTATCTGTTACAGCGGTGCACTTTGCAAATGACAAGTTAAGGGATGTTGAGTTTTGATCAATATTTCAGGAGGAGCAAGCCAGCTGGATTTTCCATAGCTAACTGAGAAATGGTAGGCAGCTGGAGGGGATCGTTCTCAAACAGGAGAAATGATGAGAGGAGAGAGATACACAGTGAAATGTGAGATCTACACCAAAAGCACGACACAAAACACTGACTGCTAAGAATAAGCAGGCAGACTTCAGTGCAAACTTGCCTTGCAGCTGTTTATTATTCAAACATTAGATCAGGAGTGTCGGACTCAGTCATTTCCATGGGAGCCCAGTGTCTGCTGGTTTTCCCTTTCAATTAAGACCTAGACAACCAGGTGAGGGGAGATCCTTACTAAATAGTAACCTAATTTCATCAAGTACAAGGGAACAGCGAAAGCCCAGAGACACTCTGCCCTCTGAGGAATGAGTTTGAAAAGTGCATTAAATGAACAGCAAACTGTGTGGAGAATGAGGGGATGAGAGGGAGACTGGATAAAGGCAGATAAATACTACAAGAGGGAGACCGGTTTGAGGTCAGTACATACACCTTTATTGGCCACAAATAGGCTATTGTTGACAAAGAGTGAGGAAGAATTCTAAAACAGAGAGATGAGGAAGCGTCCATCTTTAGTGATACTCTCTGGCATCACACACACAGTTCTCCAAAAACACAAACCTTTCCATCATCGCTGTGGCTTCAGGTCTCTTCCTCCATGTCATCACTGGCCTCCAAAGTAGTGAATTCAGAAGGGACACAAATCACATCATCATACAAAGCGTCATAGTGTTCACTGTGATGTTGTGATTCACCCCCCTCTATCCTTCACTGTGACGTTGTGATTCACCCCCCTCTATCCTTCACTGTGATGTTGTGATTCACCCCCCCTCTATCCTTCACTGTGACGTTGTGATTCACCCCCCTCTATCCTTCACTGTGACGTTGTGGTTCACCCCCTCTACACTTCACTGTAATGTTGTGATTCACCCCTCTATCCTTCACTGTGACGTTGTGATTCACCCCCTCTATCCTTCACTGTGATGTTGTGATTCACCCCCTCTATCCTTCACTGTGACGTTGTGATTCACCCCCTCTATCCTTCAATGTGACGTTGTGATTCACCCCCTCTACCCTTCACTGTGACGTTGTGATTCACCCCCTCTACCCTTCACTGTGACATTGTGATTCACCCCCTCTATCCTTCACTGTGATGTTGTGGTTCACACCCTCTATCCTTCACTGTCACGTTGTGATTCACCCCCTCTATCCTTCACTGTCACGTTGTGATTCACCCCCCTCTATCCTTCACTGTGACGTTGTGATTCACCCCCTCTACCCTTCACTGTAGCTGCATGGGCACACAGGACATAACAGGCATAAATTCCACTGCCATGCAGCCACTTGTGCCCTGTATTCCCGGCCTAGGTGCAGACACTGGGCAGCCTCTCTAATCTGCATTGTCTACCACACAAATCCACTCCCCACTGGGCCCCAGTAAATAATAACTGTATATGAATCCAGTCTCCACTGGGCCCCAGTAAATAATAACTGTATATGCATTGTCCTGTTCACCCAGTTTCTTAATCCCTGTAAACAGTCTAGACAGTGGAACCTCTTTAGCATATGGACCCCCATATGCCCTCCTCCCTCACTACTAGGCTGCTGCTAGCTGGGGCTTGTTCACCCACCAAGGCACCACTCCAGGGCTCCTTTCTAATCAAATCTAAAGAGATCGAGCCAGGGCTCTTTTCACGCCGGCCCGCTGAAGTCCAATTGAAACGGTCTGTTCAATACAATTTGGACCCTGAGGAAGTGGGCACTTTGGAGAGACTTAATGGTCATCAAAATGTAAATGCCTTCCATGTCGGCAGGAGGGGATGAAGCCTGTGTGAGAGGAAGGAGTCATACTGGTTTGAGGGGGAAGGAACGAGCCTTACCCATAAAAATACATGGGTCACAGACTGTCTGAAACTCAAACATTGTGGGTTGACTGTACGTGTGTGTCTGTTGTGGTTGCTGATGCATCCTGAGTAGCATCCAGCTAACAAACTCATGGATGGCTGATGACTGCATCTCCCTAATGGCGCCCTGGAGGCAGGGTGTGTGTGTGTGTGTGTGTGTGTGTGTGTGTGTGTGTGTGTGTGTGTGTGTGTGTGTGTGTGTGTGTGTGTGTGTGTGTGTGTGTGTGTGTGTGTGTGTGTGTGTGTGTGTGTGTGTGTGTGTGTGTGTGTGTTGTTTTCCCAGCTCCTGGATGAGAGAAAGCGATGACAGCGAGAGCAGCGGGCAGGATAAATTGAGCCACACAGCCACTCATAGGTGACCTTACCTCAGCACTGTCCAATGAGAAGGCCCCTGAGACTGTGCTCTGCATGATAGGGGGAGGAGGGAAAAGCTCAGCCAGCTGCTACACAACAAGAAAGAGGGAGCTTTTATCTCCATGTCCTGCTGTTCATCTAACACACACTATTGTTAGCCTCTACAGATGATTTGACCTTTTCCTACAGATTATTATCCCTTCAAGCACTGGTCTTTATCAGCCTCATCTCTCCCATCGTTGTCCCATTCCTCTTATGTCCTCTCCTTTATTAGCCTAGGATCTGGTCATAGGTTAGATTGGAGGACTGCAGCGTGCCGCCCGGTCCGCCCAGTGAGGAGGGTCCAGGTGGTTAACCCACTGTGGGGAGCTGTTGTAGTACTGATCCACTGAACACAGAGAGGCGCTGGCTTGTTTCACACCAGGTTACACTAAAGGAGGGATTCCACAGCGAGGTAGACACACAGATTGACACACACACGTTGCTGAAGAGATCTGATAGCCTATGCATGGAGACATGAAGCACCATGTGAACTGTAGACTACATAACATGTGTAAACAACAACCTCCAGAGATCAGGTTACCTGCCTGCTAGGGCTGGGAAATGCCAGGGACCTCACGATACCATATTATCACCATACTTAGGTGCCGATAGGATATGTTACGCGATTCTCATGATTCTATATGTACCGCGATTTCATACTGTGATTTTTATTGCGATTTCGATGTTGCTCACCATATGTCTGCTGCAGAGGGACGAGGGAGAGACATGAGAACTGCTTTTGATCAGTCAGGGAAATAAAAGTGCTGAAAACATGTCTTACTATTTAAAAAGAAGATGAGAACAAACTATGAAACTATGAAGGAAACATACTGGAGTTTTAGTGCAGGTACAGCCAAGTAGTGCAAAAATAATATTGTCATATTGTCAAAACAGTACAATATTTTGTCAGAAGTAATATCCCGATATACAGGTGAATGAAGGTGAAAGCTATAATCCCTTATTGATTTCACCAGTTAAATCCACTTCAATCAGTGTAGATGAAGGGGAGAAGACGGGTTAAAGAAGGATTTTTAAGCCTTGAGACAATTGAGACACAGATTGTGTGTGTGTGCCATTTAGAAGGTGAATGGGCATGACAAAAGATTTAAGTGGTATGGAGGTAGGTGCCAGGTGCACCGGTTTGTGTCAAGAACTGCAACGCTGCTGGGGTTTTCCACGCTCAACAGTTTCCCGTGTGTATCAAGTATGGTTCACCACTCAAAGGACATCCAGTCAACTTGACACAACTGTGGGAGGCATTGGAGTCAACATTGGCCAGCATCCCTGTGGAACACTTTCCACACCTTGTAGAGTCCAGGCCCTGAGGAACTGAGGCAGTTATGAAGGGAAAAGGGGTTTTCCTAATGTTTTGTTTTCCAGAATGTTTTGTACACCCTCTGCCTGGGGGAGGCCAGAGATGGGGAGGCCAGAGATCATGTTCCCTGTGCCTGGTGGGGAGGCCAGAGATGATCATGTTCCCTGTCTGCCTGGTGGGGAGGCCAGAGATCATGTTCCCTGTCTGCCTGGTGGGGAGGCCAGAGATCATGTTCCCTGTCTGCCTGGTGGGAGGCCAGGCCAGAGATCATGTTCCCTGTCTGCCTGGTGGGGAGGCCAGGCCAGAGATCATGTTCCCTGTCTGCCTGGTGGGGAGGCCAGAGATCATGTTCCCTGTCTGCCTGGTGGGGAGGCCAGAGATCATGTTCCCTGTCTGCCTGGTGGGGGGAGGCCAGAGATCATGTTCCCTGTCTGCCTGGTGACGAGGCCAGAGATGATGTTCCCTGTCTGCCTGGTGGGGAGGCCAGAGATCATGTTACCTGTCTGCCTGGTGGGGAGGCCAGAGATCATGTTCCCACTCTGCCTGGTGACGAGGCCAGAGATCATGTTCCCTGTCTGTCTGGTGAGGAGCATAAATGTGAAGGAATCTCAGCATGTGTCAGAAGCATGTTAGCATCAACCATGTCACAAACAGGACCTTTGCTTCGTGGTAACAATCATCTCTAGCGACCTCAATGCATAGACTGAGGTAGGAAACACAGTCTGACAAACTGCAAAGTCCTTTCCTTACAGATGATGGCATCCTGATGATTCATTGATTGATCATTCTAAAGAGTAGCTATAATGTTTCTGTATGACTAAGACCAGCCACTTGGTGCCAACAGAACAATGCAAAACTGGTCAGCAAAAACTAAAAAACTATTATTTTACTGGGAAACAGAACATTGTGTCAGTTCCTTCCTCACCTCAGCAGTCAGAATGTGGGGGAGAGCAGTGTGATGTAGTGCTGTACTGCTGTCTGGGGATGGATGTGATTTAGCAGGAAACAAATGCAGCAGAATACAGAGATCAGGGTACGCGGAGTCTGAAATGACACATTTTACATTTACATTTTAGTCATTTAGCAGACACTCTTACCAGGAGTGATTGGGGTTAAGTGCCTTGCTCGTCACCTCGTCTGCTCCGGGATTTGAACCAGCAACCTTTCCGTTACTGGCCCAACACTCTTAACAGCTAAGCTACCTGCCTGCCGCCGACACCCTATTCACTATATTGTGCACTACGTTTGACCAGTGTCCCTGATCAAACATAGTGCACTAATATGGAGAAAACAGGGTGTCCGTGACATCAGCATCCTTCAGCAGTACAACTCTGTAAAACCTGCACACACACACACACACACACACACCATGGTTGCATAACGGACTAAAAACCCTTTAAAAGGCACCACTTATTATTACAGCCAGGACATCAGTCAGCCAGGACATCAGTCAGCCAGGACATCAGTCAGCCAGGACATCAGTCAGCCATCACAGGCATTACATAACTGCTCTTTTGTTCAGTGCAATCTCATCCTCTTTTCCTCTCCCTCACAGCCCCATCTCTCCCTCACAGCCCCATCTCTCCCTCACAGCCCCATCTCTCCCTCACAGCCCCATCTCTCCCTCACAGCCCCATCTCTCCCTCACAGCCCCATCTCTCCCTCACAGCCCCATCTCTCCCTCACAGCCCCATCTCTCCCTCACAGCCCCATCTCTCCCTCACAGCCCCATCTCTCCCTCACAGCCCCATCTCTCCCTCACAGCCCCATCTCTCCCTCACAGCCCCATCTCTCCCTCACAGCCCCATCTCTCCCTCACTCCCTCCCGTATCACTCTCTCTGGATCACTGTTTCTTTCTCTCTTCCTTCTCCCTCAATTCCTTTCTGTCTCTCTTCCTTCTCCCTCAATTCCTTTCTGTTTCTCTCCACCTCCCTCCATCATTCTCTCTCTCCCTAGATATCAGTCATTCTGTCAGGAGTGACAGTCGTCCTGGCTGGGTTTGAAAGATAAAGGAAGTGTGACGTAGCAGTTTTCAGAGTGGATTTGCCATCTGTCAGACAAGTGTTCGGCGAGAAGTCATTCAAGGATCCTGAAAACGACAGCCAGGCTCTAATCCCAACCAACCTGATCTACAATCCAACCACATGTTTACAAACATGATGCTGGGTTCTCCATCAGAAGAGCATTTGGTCATCTGACATGTTTACAGAACTAGAATCTCTGTCAGAATGTTCCAGGCTACTGTGACAGAGCTATCCTTCTCTAAGATTATTCAAATATATAATAGAATCAGAACACATGCTACAGTGCACACATGGCCGACAACATTTGGTAAACAAAACAAGCATACGTGGTAACAACTGGACTTTATAAAACATCCAGGAGAAAAGCAACCGGTGTCCCATCTCAGAACATATGACACAGCCCTAAATCATATCAAAGTGTATAGGTGAAATGGGCCGAACACAACCGGTGTCCCATCTCAGAACATATGACACAGCCCTAAATCATATCAAAGTGTATAGGTGAAATGGGCCGAACACAACCGGTGTCCCATCTCAGAACATATGACACAGCCCTAAATCATATCAAAGTGTATAGGTGAAATGGGCCGAACACAACCGGTGTCCCATCTCAGAACATATGACACAGCCCTAAATCATATCAAAGTGTATAGGTGAAATGGGCCGAACACAACCGGTGTCCCATCTCAGAACATATGACACAGCCCTAAATCATATCAAAGTGTATAGGTGAAATGGGCCAGGAGAACACAACCGGTGTCCCATCTCAGAACATATGACACAGCCCTAAATCATATCAAAGTGTATAGGTGAAATGGGCCGAACACAACCGGTGTCCCATCTCAGAACATATGACACAGCCCTAAATCATATCAAAGTGTATAGGTGAAATGGGCCGAACACAATCTCGGTGTCCCATCCCATCTCAGAACATATGACACAGCCCTAAATCATATCAAAGTGTATAGGTGAAATGGGCCGAACACAACCGGTGTCCCATCTCAGAACATATGACACAGCCCTAAATCATATCAAAGTGTATAGGTGAAATGGGCCGAACACAACCGGTGTCCCATCTCAGAACATATGACACAGCCCTAAATCATATCAAAGTGTATAGGTGAAATGGGCCGAACACAACCGGTGTCCCATCTCAGAACATATGACACAGCCCTAAATCATATCAAAGTGAATAGGTGAAATGGGCCGAACACAACCGGTGTCCCATCTCAGAACATATGACACAGCCCTAAATCATATCAAAGTGTATAGGTGAAATGGGCCGAACACAACCGGTGTCCCATCTCAGAACATATGACACAGCCCTAAATCATATCAAAGTGTATAGGTGAAATGGGCCGAACACAACCGGTGTCCCATCTCAGAACATATGACACAGCCCTAAATCATATCAAAGTGAATAGGTGAAATGGGCCGAACACAACCGGTGTCCCATCTCAGAACATATGACACAGCCCTAAATCATATCAAAGTGAATAGGTGAAATGGGCCGAACACAACCGGTGTCCCATCTCAGAACATATGACACAGCCCTAAATCATATCAAAGTGTATAGGTGAAATGGGCCGAACACAACCGGTGTCCCATCTCAGAACATATGACACAGCCCTAAATCATATCAAAGTGTATAGGTGAAATGGGCCGAACACAACCGGTGTCCCATCTCAGAACATATGACACAGCCCTAAATCATATCAAAGTGTATAGGTGAAATGGGCCGAACACAACCGGTGTCCCATCTCAGAACATATGACACAGCCCTAAATCATATCAAAGTGTATAGGTGAAATGGGCCGAACACAACCGGTGTCCCATCTCAGAACATATGACACAGCCCTAAATCATATCAAAGTGAATAGGTGAAATGGGCCGAACACAACCGGTGTCCCATCTCAGAACATATGACACAGCCCTAAATCATATCAAAGTGAATAGGTGAAATGGGCCGAACACAACCGGTGTCCCATCTCAGAACATATGACACAGCCCTAAATCATATCAAAGTGTATAGGTGAAATGGGCCGAACACAACAGGTGTAGACTTCACAGTGAAATGCTTACGTACGAGCCCTTCCCAACCAGTTAGTTTCATGGTATTTCTGGAGTATTGGCGGAGCCCCAGACCAATATTGGTCCTGACTGTTCAAACCAGTCCTCAGCTCCTACTACTGACCATCAAGCCAGGAGAGAAGAACAGCCGCTCAACCCACACACTCCAATCAGTACCATTAACCTGGCCAATGTTGATCCCCAGTGCCAACAGCACTCGAGGACCAAAGAAATCTCCCCCTGCCCAGACCACACTCCGCTTCTCAGTTCCTCCATTCAGGAGGCCCACTCCAGTCAGTTCCTCCATTCAGGAGGCCCACTCCAGCCAGTTCCTCCATTCAGGAGGCCCACTCCAGCCAGTTCCTCCATTCAGGAGGCCCACTCCAGCCAGTTCCTCCATTCAGGAGGCCCACTCCAGCCAGTTCCTCCATTCAGGAGGCCCACTCCAGCCAGTTCCTCCATTCAGGAGGCCCACTCCAGCCAGTTCCTCCATTCAGGAGGCCCACTCCAGCCAGTTCCTCCATTCAGGAGGCCCACTCCAGCCAGTTCCTCCATTCAGGAGGCCCACTCCAGCCAGTTCCTCCATTCAGGAGGCCCACTCCAGCCAGTTCCTCCATTCAGGAGGCCCACTCCAGCCAGATCCTCCATTCAGGAGGCCCACTCCAGCCAGATCCTCCATTCAGGAGGCCCACTCCAGCCAGTTCCTCCATTCAGGAGGCCCACTCCAGCCAGTTCCTCCATTCAGGAGGCCCACTCCAGCCAGTTCCTTTGTACCTCTGACAGGACAGGTCCAGGTACTAGAGAGCAAGTCCCGGCAGGTAGCCACCCTCCCTCACTGTGTCCAGAGGGTACATGTAGGACACACACACATAGTTAGTGATGTCGGTGGGATAACCCTAGCCTCAGTCAGTCACACACCCACACACTGATCACACCGACCACAAACACCTTTTGTTGTTAACAGCTATGTTACCTCAATGTGTGACACTTTCCGCTTGCTCTTCTTTGCTGCTGGCTCCAACATCAGTGGAAAGTAGGTAAACAACACCTGGCTGTCTGACAAGTCCTCCCTAACTCCCCACCTCCCTAACTCCCCACCTCCCTACCCTACCTACCGCACAGCACCCATTTATATGCAAATTAACAGTCTATACAGTGAATGAGAGAAGGCGGTTGCCATTCTCACCGCCAACAACAATACTAGGCCTTCACTACAATACTGCTGGACATTTCATCAGTCAATCAATAGAGTAAAATGCAGTAGCCATGAGTCACGATATGATGACACCTTTATGACAGGACAATGTATTAACAAGGGGACATGAGATAATGAATGTCACTCCTTCTAGTACATAGTGGTGGCCCAACATCTGCCCAGCTGTGTGAGAAGTTTGAAAAGCAGATGGTCGGAGCTTCCCCTCATGTAGTTCTGCATGCAAGTTATTCAAACGATAAGCTACTGATTGTTATGTGAGTGTCATACAGCTGGGCGAAGTGCTTGTTGAAACAGCTCAATAGAGAAATCAATTGTTGATTGCCAATCAGGGAACCAAGGCCTATACATTCATTCATTCATACAACATAGCAGCTCTTCCATGATGTAACCACATTAAAACGATACAACACTCCGACACCACAGCAGTAAACACATTTGAGAGGATTAGAGAGTGCAGAGCAAAACATGTTATGGTGATGTACCGATGTCACCTGTAGCGACGGCGACATGCACCCCTACTGCCTTACCTTCAATGGCGATGACATGTTCTCGAATCTGATTCTGCAGGATGGGCTCTTCCACGCGCTCCAGCAGTTCATATATGGAGTAGATGTTTGGATGGACGGATTCGAACCTCTGGATCTCAGACCGAATGGCAGCCGAGTTTGCAAGGTGCTGCTGATAGTTCATTTTGCGCGTCGTTTCTGTTCGTGCCCTTTCACGACTGGTAACGAGTTGACTGACTGGTCTGGTCAAATGGTGTGGTCCTCAGCACAATATTGTGGGTGAGGCACGCCAGATAATTTGTCGATAGCGAGCTACTTGATTCAAACTGCAAATATGGCTTGAAATGAAACAGCAGTTACTTGTCAGTGAGTCCATGTAGCTAGCTGGTTATCCGTGAGTCCAAACAACCGACCCGGGCTCTCCTGATTCGAAATCCTGGAGGAGTGACAGTAGGAGTCGGCTGAGCAACGCTTCCCCATATCCTTGCTCCGTCCCTCACGGAGTGTGGAAGTAAAAACCCTATTCACGAATATCAGCGTGTGTATGAATAGTAGCAATCCCGCAAACAGGTAAGTACTGTACTGCAGTCATGTCATAACTCTCAAACGCTGGAAAGGTTTGAAAACGCTTGCTAAATAGGCCCTTTGGCATTTGCTAACTCGGTAGCTAGCAGTAGCTAACGTCCAAGCCGGGGACAAAACTCTGAATTTCTCAAACCCCCATCAATTCTCTCCTTAGACCGACCAATCTGTTTGAGCTTTTCTTCACAAACATGCAAATAAACCAATGTAGTTATGTACCCAGGCAAACCTGCTAAAAGCAATCTACATAACTAGCTAAATAGTTACTAATCGTGGCTGGATGTGTGTTCTGCGCAGCCAAGTCCTCGTTCGTTGTTTTGTTTAGCGTGCAAAAGCAGGCGCAAAACTCCCCCCACAGTCCGGATTTGGTCCAAACACTGGCCGCATGCAGTTGCCGAAAATTCCAAGACGCAATACAAATGTGGCTACTTATTGCGATGAGAGCAATATATATTTTACAGATTGCTCTAGTTGATCGGCAAACATAGGTGCTTTCCCCTTCCTCTTGGGTAGAAATCCATCCCGTCTGTATCATTGGACGTCATTCCCTGAACGTTTCCTTCTGGAAAACGTCCGCTGCAACACATAGACTTAGATAGACATCGCATCATTGTATCTGTCATATTATGGTATCTGTGAGGGCACAGGCAGAGCCATTGCGTTCATCTCCATTTCGAAGTAGTTCATTTTCTTATTCTACTACTTCTATGAGTTGGCAAACAAACTGAACGGGTGCATACTGCCACCTGGAGTGTGTTGTTTTAACTGGTATAAAGTCAGCTATTTATTGCCACCTGCATTTATGGAATGTTTTCACGGGGGTATAATTCATCGGCTGATCCCTCCTGGTGACCTGGATTAACACATAGGAAGTCCCACCCAGTTGACTTCTTTAAAATGGTGAAAGTCCTCAATGGCAATGCCCATGCTAAAATAGGCATTTGGGCACGATAGTTCATTTGGGCACTAGAGTTTTCAATCTATCTCTATGGCGGCAACCATATAACGCATTGGCTGGTTCAGAGGCGTCGCGTTCTTGAATGTACTTGTTGCGCAGAGGCTGCGCATCTGTTTCTCGGCATTTGAAGAATGTTCACTCACATGTACAGTATATGCCAATATATCACATTAATTTAGCCATATATATGGAGCTCTAAGGTATTCATATTTCAGAAGAGATACATTTGGCTTGCAAATTAGTGCAATATAGCGTAGCATCTGCATAAACAAGCAAAGATCATACATGATTACACTAAAAACTAAAAAGTGTATTGCTATAGTTTATTGATTGATTTGAAATGTTAAATATTTACATATTTCCTTTGATTAATTGACTTATTTATACACAACCTCGTTATCAGAAAGATAATACTCCTTAGTTCCACCATAAAAATATTGATCCCATCTATGAAAATCTAGTAACAGCACAGAGACCTTGAGTCGATTGATATCTTAGTTCAATGCCACTCACTCATCCCTGAGGCTGCCTCCTCATGTATATTTACATAGGATTTATCCAACATTTCAGATTCCTGACATGAAAAGTTCAGCGGTCCTCTTCAATCTGTCCAGCCGGCCACTGCTTCCCCATCCACCATTAAGTAATGGACGAGACCAGCTCTCTTCTTCCCACTGCTCAAAGCCTTGATGCAGCATTCATGGTCTGCCACCGTGAAGTGTGTCTCTGTTCCGTCATCCACAAACTCTCCCTATAGCCGACAATAAGAGACGGTACATAAATATCCATAAAGGACTGGGATGACTAAAGTATGGACCAAAACATTAGTGAATCATGTTAAACCAGAACCTTGGCCTATGTATGTATGCAACATACATGGACACAATAACTTCACATTCAATTCCATAAGAGGTTGAAAAAGTACCTCGGTCTCCATTTTCTGCCCATTGAACCATACATCCATTGTGTCCTTTTCTGTTGAAACCATACAGTAGTAATTTAGTATATTATTAGTATTGCTTGCATCATATTTTTCACCATAGGCCCACAGGACAGAAGCACCATGCAGTGCATTGGAATGATTGCTAGTGATTTACCAGTGTGCATTACACATCCACAAGAGCATCATAACATCACACAGTGCAGAGTTCCCTGCTTTGTTTATTCATGTCACATGGAGCTTTCTGCTATAGGCTACAAAGGACAGTGTCCTTCCAATCAGGTTGCTCGCATGGCTTAAAATAGCCCGCCCAAAAGTGTTCCCCTAAATAGATTATACTCCTCAGAACAGCGCTGACCTGCATGTTGCCTTACACACAGCCAACTATGTTTTTAAACACTTTTTAGAATAGACAGTGTAGCTGGAATTGACACTGAAATATTGCTCAATGCTCATAGGAAAGAACATGCTTCTTGTTTTTTGAGCCTTACCAAGGACAATCCTGCAGTCAACACCATCCACTTGCAGCACCCACGTCTTAGTGACTTTGGATCTGTTATCTATGAACTTCTGGAGACTCTTGCCATCCATCTCCAAGGTGTACTCGTAGGTAAAGCCACTGATAGCCTCAATGTTTACTGTTGCTTTTGTTTCCATGCCTCCCACTGTGAAGGTCTCCTTTCCAACCAGTTTGAACATCCAATCTCTTCTGAGCACCTCCTGAGGAAGAAAGCAAATCAGACAGCCATAGGCCTTCTGTACATAGCTCTGACTACTCAATAACACCTCAGAGATTTTAAGAAGGAATATGTTTCAGGGCCTACGTACCTGTCCATTGATCCAAACAACCCTCTTCCCTGTCGCCGTGCCGTGTTCAAACTCAATCCTGTAAACCCCATCGCTTAACGCCACCTCCCAGATACCAACAACATCTCCGGCCATCATCTTGACTGACCTTGCAGGGGTATAAAGCCTGTAGGCCTAACTGGAAATGATTATATATGTCGCATCGACGCTATCCTCGTTTCAAACCAAGGTTGTAGTTCAAATCTCATCCTATAGGCCGTTATTAAGCAATGTTAGCCCGTGTGTCCATCAAACTGTCCTGGATCTGCTCTGCTCTGCCTGCTCAGCAACAAGTGCAAACTGCAATACTGTAAGAGGCTTATTGCTGCAAGACCTTTTTCAATCCAATTACTGCCAGAGGTAATTTGTATGTGAGACTTCTACAGTGAATGACTATACCTTCTTGAGTCAGGCCTAGGTGATGCCTATACCTTCTTGAGCCAGGCCTAGCCTAGTGGTTAGAGCATTGGACTAGTAACCGGAAGGTTGTGAGTTCAAACCCCCGAGCTGACAAGGTACAAATCTGTCGTTCTGCCCCTGAACAGGCAGTTAACCCACTGTTCCCAGGCCGTCATTGAAAATAAGAATATGTTCTTAACTGACTTGCCTGGTTAAATAAAGGTAAAATAAAATAAATAAAAATAAAATGCCTATACCTTCTTTAGACAGTCCTAGGTTAAATAAATCACACACACAATTAGCAAATTAGTCACACATTTGTGATCAAACATACAGTATAAAGAAAGCGTCTTTATTAAGGATCTTTCTAGCGTCTTTTTCAAGCATCTTCGGGTCTTTGAAAAGCGATATAATAATCCCATGGTTTATTATTAACATTAGTAATATAAAGAGCCTAGAGGTAAGCAGTTTAGAAGCTTAAATGTAGTTTAATTTGGTTGAATTTGGAGCGTGACAAATAGTGAGGTTATATATGATTTCACTGTTATTGACTGTTACGGTTATTATTGACAGTGCGGTCATTCGTTGGTATATTGACCAAGTTATTCAGACGATCACAGAAGAGCGAGCATGACTCGACCTTCGCCTCTCCTGAGCCCGTTGGGGGAGTTGCAGCGACGAGACAAGATCGCAATTGGATATCACGAAATTGTGAAGAAAAAGGGGTAAAATTACAACAACAAAAACAAATAAAAACTAAGAGCATACTTTGTGGCAAAGCCTGCCAGTAGATGGCATAAATCTACCCTGTCTCGTTTCCCTCAATAAAACTTCCTAACTCCCCAAAACTTTAGTTTACTGGCTATTAAAACAACAATAATCAAGTGTTCTTGTAAAAATCTATATGAATACAATTCCACTCCCATCATGTATTTTTATTGACATTATGCTAATAAAATATACAATAGTTGGGCCTACCATATCTGATTATTTTAACCTTAAACTACATCCATGGCAACTTATGGATATAGACTGCATTGGTAATACATAATAAATGCAGCCACATTATTTCATGAGCAGATATGGTTGTAATAACTATAGTGCTCTATTATGTGTACCGTGGGCGGTGTCGAACATTGCGGTGAGAGCCGCTACTTATGGTGCGTTCAAGTGCTAGCCGGTACTAGGAAACTCGGAAATGTTCGACTTTCTGACTGTTTGAACGCGGCACGTCTATAGCTATAAACAATTAGCAAGTCGGACCTTTCCAATTTTTCTCGTTCCGACGTGCGCGTGAACGCAGCAAAAAAATCGTTTCTTTCTTGGTCTTGGGTTGGTGCTCAGAGGGGAGAGAGAGAGCGCTTATGGAATTTGTGGTTACATAGTATTTCCTCGGGTAACTCGATGCGCTGGAAGGGGGAAGGCAGAAGATCCCTCCTTGCCGACAACGCATTGAGACTTCCAGAAATCTCTCCTTCTGAAGACGTTAGAAAGAGGAAAATGGCCTCTAAAGTTACAATCGATGGAGTAAGTTTTGTATAGACAGAATATATGGAACCGTTACGTGTAGCCGCCTAGTAAGCAGAGGTTGCACTGTCTACATTAACATAGAACATGAAATGTATGTCATTTCAGCTGCAGAAACGGAGAAAGGAGTCATTGGACGACTGCCACAATATTTCTTATCATCGGGGAGTTATTTTTTGTCACCAGAATGGAATGGTAAATGGTGCATTTTCATGTAAACTTTCAGCAGGATTATAGCACACAAGTTGACAAGTGTTTGTGTTTACTTTATTGAAACAGCCCAGATTGTGCATTTGTCTTTCTGAACAGTTACGTCATAACCTACTGCGGAACTATTTTTTTTCTACTCAAACAAAGCGTTTTTATGGATAATCACGGATCAGTTATTTCATCTGAAAACCGGACACAACGTCAGAAAGACAGAGGACTACAGGCAATGCCTCTCTCACTGATCTTCTTATACCCATTGTAGGTTTTTCTTTGAC
Source organism: Oncorhynchus gorbuscha (assembly GCF_021184085.1). Classification (NCBI taxonomy): domain Eukaryota; kingdom Metazoa; phylum Chordata; class Actinopteri; order Salmoniformes; family Salmonidae; genus Oncorhynchus; species Oncorhynchus gorbuscha. Next base: position 67,714 of record NW_025746140.1, read on the forward strand.
ACTGCAAAAATGAAACAGACACTGCATCTCTGTGTGTTATGGCTGTTGCTGGTATGGAGCACAGGGGCCTCTGACAGGAGACCCCTCAAAAGGACAATCTTACGAAGAACATCCCTCCAGGGGGAGATTTTTAACAGAACACAAAATGTGCTGAAATCTGACAGTATTGCTCCTTCCGCTGGTGGCATAAATGTATCCCCTATGACGAGCCATCGTGACAGAATGCAGAGAGATGAGAAAGCTGAGCCTCCAAGAAGAGGAAAAGAACCACCAAGCAGAAGGATGATGCCAAGCAGAAGAATACCCCAACAACCAAAGAAACCCATAAACCAGGTTGGCAGTGGCACTGGCACATCTCAAGACAACAGTAAACAAGTGACAGGGGAGGCGGTTCAGCCTCAGTCCACACCAGCCCGCACTGCCCCCGGCAGCGCAGGCTCCCTCAACGTCCTGGCCAGCTTCGCAGGGAAGAACCGGGTCCTGGTCATCTCCGCCCCACATGACTCAGACGGTTACTATCGCCTGATGATGACCCTCCTCAAGTCGGACGTCTACTGCCAGATGGCGGAGCGGCACATGCAGATGATAGTGATGTTCCACCAGGAGGGAGAGCGAGGCGGGAAGGTGCGACGGGTCAACGCCAAGGGACAGGTGACGGAGGAGCCCCTGGATACGGTCCTCATCCCCAGGCTGATGAACTTCCTGAAGCTGGAGGAGGGAAAGTTTGGCATGGTTCTCCTGAGGAAGACCCTCCAGGTGGAGGAGAGGTACCCGCATCCCGGTCAGGCTGGAGGCTATGTACGAGGTGATGGACCAGACACACATGCGCAAGCTGGAGAAGGCCAGGCAGAGAGGCTTCGTGCAGAGGTGCAAGGCGGCCGGAGTTGAGGGCCAGGTGGTTGAGTCTCAGGGCCAGGGGGTATTGACCATGGGGTCAGAGGTCACAGTGAACTCTACAGTGGAGAGGGTGCCAGTGGGGAAAGGGGTGCAGAGACCAGCTCAAGGACCAAAGGCTGTGACAGTTACCACAACCCGACCAACCACAAAACCAACTATGACCACAAAGGCAACCACAATTACAACAAAGCCAACCACAACCACCACAACAAAACGAACAAGAACAAAAAAAACAACAACTACAACCACAACAAAACCACCACCAACAACAAAAGCAACTACAACCATAACTACAGCAAAGCCAACCACAACCACCAGAAAAACAACCACGACCACAACAAAACCAACAACTACTACAACGACCACAAAAGTAACCACCACAACAAAACCAACAACCACAACAAAAACAACCACGACCACCACTACTATAAAATCAACCACCACAACAAAACCAAAAACGACAACAACACGACGAACCACAACCACAGCCACCACAAAACCCACAGTTCCGAAGCCCTTGGACCCCAGACAACACCGCACTGGGACCTAGAGGTCCCCACCACAGACGAATCCTCCTACATCCTCTCAGAGACCCACAAAAATGGCATAGATGACGTTACAGAATCCCACAGAGACCAATATGAAGAAGACACAACCGACGATACCAAACATGGCCGACAAGTTGTTACCTCTCCAACTCAGCTCACTAACAACAAACCAACTGAAGGAGGGGAAGAGCTGGGCAGTGAACTTAAGGTTGACTCTGATGCACAGGTGGAAACAGCTTCCCCCAAGAAGAGCAAGGTCAAGCGGCCTGTCAATGCAGAGAGGAAGAAAAAGGCTGATAAATCAGGCAAAAAGAGTAAAGCAGACAAGAAAAGGTTGAAGGCTACTAAAGACAGTGATGGGGGCTTCTATCGTGGCAGGAGACCAGGGAAGAAGGCCGCTATTAACCAGGAGAAAGAAGCAGACAACAAGAGGCCCCCCACAAAACAGCCAAACCTCTTAGTATCCTTTTTTGGACATTTTGAGAAGAGACGACGTCTACTTGTGAGTATTCTGTTGTATTACATAAATGTATTGATTAAATCTGATAGGAAGCAGGCATATTGGTACACTAGAACAGAATATAACTAAATAGAATGGAATAGAACCGAACAGAATAGAACCGAACAGAATAGAACTGAACAGAATAGAACTGAATAGAACAGAACTGAACAGAATAGAACTGAATAGAATAGAACAGAACTGAATAGAACCGAACAGAATAGACACATGATACAACAGTCACTTTTCTTTCCCTCCCAGGTGATCAGTACTCCAGACGAGGAGAATCCTATGTACACGCAGCAGAGAGATGAGTATCTGGAGCATGTGTGTGAATTGGGCGTCAGAAAAATCTCTCTTATCACCATCTTTGGCTCTCTGACCAATGGCACCATGAAGATGGACCATTACCAGGCTGGTAAGTAAAGTTTTGAACTTTTTGTTGCTAATTTTCAATTCTATTTTACTCTGATGACAAGTGTAATACAAGTTTGTGGTTACAGAGAAGGATCAGCCTCTAAAAGGCATGAAAGAAGAGGACTTCACCAACCAGCCCCTCATCAGAGCCTTGAGGAATGAGTTGGGACTGATATTTGACGACTACTATATGGTGCTGACCGACTTTGATATGAAAGTGAAGGTTGGTTGGCCTTGTTTCCCTATAAAGCTTACTGCGGTATAATTACAATGTGTTATTGTATACTGCTACTTAGTATTGTGCATCCTGGATGACCTTCTTATTTAGATGAAAGAGCGTTTAACCTTTCGGTCCTATGTCTGAGTGAAAATCCATCATATCGGTTGTCTGAGTGAAAATCCATCATATCGGTTGTCTGAGTGAAAATCCATCATATCGGTTGTCTGAGTGAAAATCCATCATATCGGTTGTCTGAGTGAAAATCCATCATATCGGTTGTCTGAGTGAAAATCCATCATATCGGTTGTCTGAGTGAAAATCCATCATATCGGTTGTCTGAGTGAAAATCCATCATATCGGTTGTCTGAGTGAAAATCCATCATATCGGTTGTCTGAGTGAAAATCCATCATATCGGTTGTCTGAGGGAAAATCCATCATATCGGTTGTCTGAGTGAAAATCCATCATATCGGTTGTCTGAGTGAAAATCCATCATATCGGTTGTCTGAGTGAAAATCCATCATATCGGTTGTCTGAGGGAAAATCCATCATATCGGTTGTCTGAGGGAAAATCCATCATATCGGTTGTCTGAGGGAAAATCCATCATATCGGTTGTCTGAGTGAAAATCCATCATATCGGTTGTCTGAGTGAAAATCCATCATATCGGTTGTCTGAGTGAAAATCCACCATATCGGTTGAGCGCTTCAATAGCTCCATTTTACTGCAGTGAATTGATACAGTATCATCCGTAACACTTTTTCTGCCTAAAGATGGGTGATATGGTTTTGTGTCCCCATTCACAGCAAGAATATGAGGTGCCCATCGCCATGACGGCTGTGTTTGACTACATAGACACATTCTCTTCTCGCATCAAGGAGATGGAACAGCAGAAGAGGCAAGGAGTGACGTGTAAGAAGGAAGACAAATCCAAATCTCTGGAGAACTTCCTCTCACGGTACTAGTAGGCTTTTGTTATTCTCTAGGACGATGCAATTGCAATATAAGACTGTGTGACTGCAGTTTCAAGTCAACACAACTGACAAATACACTCGCCTAAAACGGACACTGACATCCTGTGTGCTCCTGGTCGAACATGTATACATGCAAATAAATAAAGAAATGCGTTTGTAACCTTTTTGTTCTTCTCAAAGGCTTGTGGAATTTTGTTTGTATATATTTGATGTCATTGTTTGTTCTGTGGTTATATTTCTCTAGGTTCCGCTGGAGACGCAGGCTATTTGTGATCTCCTCCTCTGACGATGAGGAATGGGCCTATCAGCAGCAGCTCTACGCCCTGACTAGCCAGGCCTGCAATCTGGGTGAGTAGTGATGTCACACTGTTGTCTCAGGCCTGGACGGTACATTAGACGTTTGTTGATGATTTCACTGGGGCCCCTAAGTGTTTGTCTTGGCTGCTTCACTCCCTTCTGCGGAGATGTTCAGAATGTGTGGCCACACTTTGGTCAACTAGGGTGACAGGTAGCGTAGCGGTTAAAGTGTTGGGCCAGTAACTGAAAGGTTGCTGGTTTGATTACCTGAGCCGACAAGGTAAAAATCTGCCAATGTGCTCTTAACCCTCATTTACTCCAGGGGTGCTGTACTACTATGACTGACCCTGTAAAACAACACTTTCACTGCTCCTATCTGGTGTATGTGACAATAAAACATTATCAAACATTCTTTTTGCCTGTTACGTTCAAGAGCAGACATATTTCCTGAATAACTCACCAGCTCACTCAGATCCTCAAGCTTATAGAGATAGTGCAGGGAGGGTTACCTCTCCAATACCACTCCTGAAACACACTGTCCTCATCCCTTGTTGTTGCTGTCTGTCACTGTTGGACCAACGAGCCATGCTGTACAAGCATCAGGATATATCTGTTCAGAGTTCAAATGAACTACTAACATAACTATTAACAGAAGATCATCTCATGGAATGTCAATGTATTTGTAGCTTGCAGAGTCTGTCACAATTAGTTTGAACTGTTGCGAAATATGTAACATACTGCATTAGCTATGCAAACAAACAAAAGGGATTTTTTGGCGTTTAGCTATAACATGCCTGAATTGTTTAGGTTAGAAAATAGACACCACTCTAAAGCTGGGTTACGATAGAGGTCTCTTGAGACTCGCCAGAATGTTTGGTATTTGGTTTTGAGCCTGTTTTAGAGAATGTGGTCAACGACTCATGTTGGTCTCGTACTGATGAAAAACAGGGTTCTTAGTTTGGGAGGACATGCTGTTGTTTAGCTGCCAACACCGTCTTTCTGTGGAGGACATTAATAGTACTGGGATGAAAGATCTGCAAATTAGAAACATTTGTAATTTGGGGAAAGGAATCTAGCGAGCAGTGAAACGAATTCAACAAGACCGTTGAGCTTCAGTTGTATGCATGTCTTTAGCACTTCTACTGGGAAATGTTTCATGGACTCAGTTTGGCCACATTGCAGACATTGGGCTCTGTCTCTCTTAGACAGAGAGGTCATTCTGTGTAGTATTATACTGTACCCTCCATTCTAAAACCCTGTGTAGTATTATACTGTATCCTCCATTCTGTATAGTATTATACTGTATCCTCCATTCTGTATAGTATTATACTGTATCCATTCTCCATTCTGTATAGTATTATACTGTATCTGTATCCATTCTGTATAGTATTATACTGTACCCTCCATTCTGTATAGTATTATACTGTACCTCCATTCTGTATAGTATTATACTGTACCCTCCATTCTGTATAGTATTATACTGTATCCTCCATACTATATAGTGTTATACCGTATCCTCCATTCTGTATAGTATTATACTGTACCCTCCATTCTACTACCCTGTATAGTATTATACTGTACCCTCCATTCTACTACCCTGTATAGTATTATACTGAACCCTCCATTCTGTATAGTATTATACTGAACCCTCCATTCTGTATAGTATTATACTGAACCCTCCATTCTGTATAGTATTATACTGTACCCTCCATTCTGTATAGTATTATACTGTACCCTCCATTCTAATTCCCTGTATAGTATTATACTGTATCCTCCATTCTGTATAGTATTATACTGTACCCTCCATTCTGTATAGTATTATACTGTATCCTCCATTCTGTATAGTATTATACTGTATCCTCCATTCTAATACCATGTATAGTATTATACTGTACCCTCCATTCTACTTCCCTGAATATTATTATTTGGGCTCCTTAGTGGCGCAGCGGTTTAAAGCTGTGCATCTCGAGGCGTCACTACAGACACTGGTTCAATTCCAGGCTGTATCACAACCAGCCGTGATTAGGAGTCCCATAGGGCGGCACATAATTGGCCCAGTGTAGTTAGGGTTTGGCCGGGGGTAAGCTGTCATTGTAAATAATAATTTGTTCTGAGCTGACTTGCCTAGTTAAATTAAAACCACTGCTTACACCTATATCCATACCTTCACATGTACTAGATATCTTTGGGAAGGCGCTAGGGCTTTGTGTGAAAGGGGTTTGATATTAGGCATAAGAGGTGCAGTGGTGTAATGTGAAAGGATGTGTTTTCACCTGGCTCTACTCAGGCCTGCGCCACTTGTCTGTGCTGAAGCTGATTGGAAAGGACATGGAGGATATGGGCGGGACCCTTGAGCTATACCCAATCAACGGTAAGAAACAGTTACTGTTCCCATATTGGTGGGAAAATCCTGAGCTTATATAACTGAAGATTTGATTTAGGTTTAAGTCTTCTTCTTCTTCCATTCTTCTTCTAAACATTGTTGTTCTTAATGTATGAAATCAATTCAAGTTAACCCCTCAACCCTGCCTGTGTCACAGGGACTGCCACTGTGGAACGTGAGGACGTTTCTCCCTCTCTGGTGCAGGACATCAGGAACTACTTCCAGATCAGCCCAGAGTACTTCTCTATGCTGCTGGTGGGGAAAGACGGCAACGTCAAGTCCTGGTACCCGTCTCCCATGTGGTCCATGTCCATCATATATGACCTGGTTGACTCCATGCAGCTCCGCAGACAGGAGATGGCTATCCAGCAGTCCCTTGGCATGCGCTGTCCTGAGGATGAGTATGGGGGCTACGGTCATGACAGAGACCCGGATGGTTACCACCGTGGATATGGTTACTAAAGGATTGAGAATAGGATGTTCCCCTTAGGATGTGTTTGATTTTCTATTGAGGCCTGGTTGTGGCCTTGTCCCATGAACTATATGAAGCCATTGTATGAATGGCATTTCTTGAAGGCTTTTTTTTTGCATTTTGATAACTGTGACGTTGTTTTATAAGAATTGACTTTTCTATAATAGATTATGAAAACGCAGCATACTTTTTCTCCCATATATATTTGAATGTATGATTTGCTTCACAGGGAGAATAGAGATTTCAGATTAAAAACATTTGGCAATTGCCTTTTATGTTGTGCATATATTTGTTATCTTGTATGGAGATATACAGGTAACTGCCCAAATAAAGGAAACACTTGAGTAAATGAGGGATATAAAGTATATTGAAAGCAGGTGCTTCCACACAGGTGTAGTTCCTGAGTTAATTAAGCAATTAACATCCCATCATGCTTAGAGTCATCAATCAGATGTCACAAGTTGCTTATACAGAAACCCAGCCTAAAACCCCAAAAAGCAGGCAATGCAGATGTGGAAGCCCAGTGGCTAGGAAAAACTCCCCAGAAAGGCAGGAACCTAGGAAGAAACCTAGTGCGAAGCCAGGCTCTGAGGGGTGGCCAGTCCCCTTCTGGCTGGAGATTATAAGAGTACAATTAAGGCCAGATCGTTCTTCAACCCCACCCACTTTGCCAAAGCAGAGCCCCCACACCACCAGAGAGATATCAACAGACCACCAAATATAGCCCACAAAGATCTCCCCCACCACACGAACCCAAGGGGGTGCAAAACCAGACAGGAAGATGATATCAGTCACTCTACCCACTCAAGTCCAGTATACCAAAAAATGACTGGCACGATGTGATGCACCCCTCTTAGGGACTAGCAAAGCCAGAGACTCAGCCCCAGTGATAGGGTCAGAGGCAGAGAATCCAGTGGAGAGAGGGGAGCCAGCCAGGCAGAGACAGCAAGGGGCTTTCCTCACTCCAGTGCCTTTCCGTTCACCTTCACACTCCTGGGCCAGACTACACTCAATCACAGGACCTACTGAAGATATGAGTCTTCAGTAAAGACTTAAAGGTTGAGACCGAGTCTGCATCTTTCACATGGGTTGCCAGACCATCCCATAAAAATGGAGCTCTATAGGAGCTCTATAGGAGCTAATTCTAGGGACAATTAGGAGGCCTGCGTCTTGTGACTGTGCATGTAGGTTTGTACCGCAGGATCAAATCGGAGAGATAGGTAATGCTTTGAAGGTTAGCAGTAAAACCTTGAAATCAGCCCAAGCTTTAACAGAGACCAGCACTGGAGTAATATGATCAAGTGTTTTGGTTCTAGTCAAGATTCTAGAAGACGTATTTAGCACTAGCAGACATATTTATTTAGTTCTTTATCCAGGTAGCCGGAGAGTAGAGCATTTCAGTAGTCTAATCATGAAGTAACTAAAGCATGGATTAGCTGTTCTTTATGATTTTTTGACAAAATGTTTTGCAATGATAGAAAGATGGAAAAAAATGCCATTTTTAAAATATTGTTGATAAGGGTCCAGAGTAATGCAGAGGTCCTTCACGTTTTATTTTAGATGACTGTACAACCACTGAGATTAATTGTCAGATCAAACAGCAGATCTCTTTGTTTCTTTGGACCTAGATCCAGCATCACTGTTTTGTCGGAGTTTAAAAGTAAAACAATTAATCAAAAATAATAATAAAATAAATAATAATAATAAAATAATTAATCATCTCCTTATGTCTTCCTTATGTCTGAAACACAGGCTTCCAGGGTATGCAATTTTGGGGCTTCACCATGTTATATTGAAATGTACAGCTGTGTGTTGTCTGCATAGCAGTGACAGTTGACATTGTGTTTCCAAATGACATCACCAAGAGGTAGAATAGTGAAAACAATAGTGGTCCTAAATTTGAACCTTGAGGAATACCGAAGCTTAACATTGATTTGTCAGAGGACAAACCGTCCACAGAGACTAACTGATATCTTTCCGACAGATAAGATCTAAACCAGGCATGAACTTGTCTGCGTAGACCGATTTGGGTTTCCAATCTCTCCAAAAGAATGTGATGATTGATGGTATCAAAAGCAGCACTAAGGTCTAGGGACACGAGGACAGACACAGAGCCTTGGTCTGACGCCATTAAAATGTAATTTACCACCTTCACAAGTGTGGTCTCAGTACTTTGATAGGGTCTAAAACCAGATTGGAGCGTTTCGTATACATTATTTGTCATCAGGAAGAAAGTGAGTTGATGAGAAACAGCTTTTTCCAAAATAATTGAGAGGAATGGGAGATTCAATATAGGTCAATAATTCTTTACATTTTCCAGGTCAATGTTTGGCTTTTCCAGGAGAGGCTTTATTACTTCCACCTTTAGTGAGTTTGGTTCACATCAGGAGGATAGGGAGCCATTTATTATGTTCAACATAGGAGGGTGAAGCACAGGAAGTAGCTCTTTCTGTAGTTTAGTTGGAATAGGGTCCAGTAGACAGCTGGAAGGTTTAGAGGGCATGACTATTTTCTTGAACATGTCGAGATATACAGGATAAAAACACTTGAGTGTCTCCATTGATCCGAGGTCCTGGCAGTTCTGTGCAGACTCATTATTTGTTTTGGAGAAATATGAATATTCAAACAGGCCTGCACCCTATCTCATTGTGGAGCAAGAGGAGTTTGAGCCCTATCTATGTTGATAGGGAAGATGAGAGCACCCCTCCAGCTAAGATAGTCTGTCATTCCTGAGCATGCCAGGCTTGGTCCTGTTGTGTGTGAGTCCCAGAAAGAGGGCCAGTTATCTACAAATATATTTTTTGGGGGGGACAGAAAATAGTGTTCAACCAGTGATTGAATTGTGCCTGAGTCTGCTGTAGAACTCAACACTCCCAGGCTGTTTACAAATTCCCAGTTGCCCAGTCATTGTTCTACCATGGCTTGAAGAAGAGATCTAAGTGACTTTGAAATAGAGGGCTCAAAAGAGCAGAGGGGGTTTAAACGGTTGTGTTTCTCAGTCATCAGATCTCAACCCAATTGAACACTTATGAGAGATTCTGGATCAGGGTTAAAAACCATCAACAAAACACAAAATTATGGAATTTCTCGTGGAGGAACATCCTCCAATAGAGTAACAGATACTTGAAGAATCTATGGCATGGCACATTGAAGCTGTTTCCTTCATTTTGGCAGTTACCTGTATGTATGCTGAATAAAGCTCTTATTCCAGATTGAAGAAGTCAAATGTATTTAACTTTCCCTTGGGGCCTGGGCCAGTCATGATCGGGCAACCTTTGAGCCGTCCAGACAAATCTCTCGAGACTTTAACAGCGGAAGGGGATTCTCAAATGACAAGTCATGTGATCTGTTGCTGACAAAAAAACAACTGAAACCGACAGTCTTTCGGCATTTGAGGACGCACACATCTTTCGGGGATCGATCTGATAGCTAACATGCAGAACGCCATTAATTCCGTAAAAGGCACGGCCCTTGGTGTAGCCGAGTTTTTTACTCCAGTGCTGAAGGTAAGCTATATTAGCTGTATCGCTAGCTACTGTAGATTGCTATCACTCAGCAGTGATGTGTAAGATGCTAACATGCTAGCATGCTTTATCGGGAAGTCTTCCCTCAAGTGCTCTCAACAGTTATTATGTAGCTACAATTCGCTGTTTACAATCCTATTGCCGTGTATAATCTCGGTTTATGAAATATTTAGAGGGTTCATGGCGTTGATGACTGTCTTGTAAATGTAGCTAACGTTAGCTTTGCATGATTTTAGTTATCACACTTGAGAAATGTGACAGTCAGTGTTTAAGCAATTAAGAATGGAATGTCTAACCTCTGTAATGAAATTGTTTGCAGGCAGTCACACACTGTTAAATATACCAAACTGCCAACTCAACAACAATATTACTTCATTATTTTGTCTGATAGGAATCCAAATTCAAGGAGACAGGAGTTATCACACCAGAAGAGGTGAGGAAGTTGTCTTTGGTATCATTTAACTGAGTCACGTAGAAAGCCCAACAAGTCACACGTATGAAGGCTTTCATCATTTGTAACTGAGTCACGTAGAAAGCCCAACAAGTCACACGTATGTAGGCTTTCATCATTTGGGCAAATAAGTGCAACTGAAAGAGATTTGGAGAAGTAGGTCATAATTCCAAAAGCTCCTTTCCCCCAAAACCCACAGAGTAATTGTCATCTGACGGAACTATTACAACTTCCTATTAAATCTCTCTTTTCTCTCCATTAGTTTGTAGCTGCTGGAGATCACCTTGTTCATCACTGCCCCACATGGAAATGGTGAGTGTCCATTGGAGTAGGATTGATACTCAATATTGTACACGCTACCCCAGGACATGGGTTGGCTCCATCCAAGTCAATTCTGAAATTGAATTACACTCTTATGAAGAAATGCCCATGTTCCGATGTCCAGTTCAACTAACAGGAATTGAAATGGACTTTATCGCACCTCTAATATGATATTGTAGTCAGCTAAATTGCACTTAATTTCTCCAATCTAATTCATCTGATATGAGCATGTAATTATTCTGGATGGATGTTATGCTGTCTCCAAATATAGCATCAACTACAGTATGATGTTTTGACAGCACAGTAGTCCCAGATGTCACATCATGTTTATTCCATCCAGGGTGTCTGGGGAAGAGGAGAAGGTGAAGCCGTATTTACCCAAGGATAAGCAGTTCCTATTGACTCGCAATGGTAAGAACTGTGTGAACTCAAATCAAATGTTATTGGTCACAAACACATGGTTAGCAGATGTTATTGTGAGTGTAGCGAAATGCTTGTGCTTCTAGTTCTAACAGTGCAGCAATATCTAACAAGTAATCTAACAATTCCACAACTCCCTAATATACACAAATCTAAATAAAGGAATGGAATAAGAATATATAGGTATAAATGTACGGATGAGCATTGACCGAGCGGCATAGACAAGATGCAATAAACGGTTTAAAATACAGTTTATACATATGAGATAAGATATGTAAACATTATTTAAGTGGCATTGTTAAAGTGACTAGTGATCCATTTATTAAATTGGTGCTTTCTTTACAAACTGTTACTTGTCCTTATTGTTGCTGTAGTAATGTATATTTGGTGTGTGTACCTACAGTTCCCTGCTACAAGCGCTGTAAACAGATGGAGTATTGTGATGAACTGGAAGCCATCATAGAGGAGGATGACGGAGATGGAGGATGGGTCGACACCTACCACAACTCAGGTTGGACATTTCCTGTGACAATGGTTCATTTCCTTGGGTCTTTTACCAGGAATACATTATAAATAAAGTTAGCTTTTGGTTTTGTTTGTCCAGGAATGTTATATTTCAAATTGATATTTTAGGTATAGGGGGAGTTACAGAAGCTGTACGAGAAATCTCATTGGACAACAAGGTAAATATGATGGACCATTTACGTTTTGTTATTGAATCCTAGTAATCTGCATTGCGAATGAATGTTTCAAATTAACAACCTTAGATTAATAGCATTTCGGGCGTCTTAAAATAGTTGTGTTCCTTTGTTTTGAAAGGACATGAACATGAATGTGAACTCTGGTGCTTGTGGGAACGGAGATGATGATGATGATGATGATGAAGACGAGGCAGCAGATATGGAAGGTGTCTACTCTACTCCTCAAGGAATATTCCAATGACTTGTATAACTAAACCAAGATTCAAACAAAGAGCTATGGTCTAACGGGAACAAATTAGTCATAGTGGGCAGAGGCAAGCACGAGCTAGCGAGATCCTAATTGGTGCGTTCTAGCACACATGTGCATATTTCCATTAGGGAACACCTACTTTGAAGTGGGTTTGTGCAATAACTCAACTCGCCTTTGCACTCCTAAACAACACCATTTAAAAAAAACTTTGGCAACGGGTAAAGTATACAAAACTTACTTGATTATGTTTGTAGCATATTTTAGTTTTGGGGACGGAAAATTTAATTGAGATCAAATGTTTAATCGATGAGAAATGAGCAGAATGTCGGCCAAAATCCATCTTGTTCCGTCTTCTCCCACTCCCGGCCGTTGGGCTTCTTTTCACTACCATATTTGGTAGTGAGTGGAAACTCCAAGCGGATGCTTCACATTTATACGTCCGGTGAAATATCTGATATCTCATTGTTCTGTGGTTATACTTCACTGGTTGTGATGTGTGTTTTATCCTATTCTTTTGTTGTTGTATTTTTAACCCCCGCCCCCGCAGGAGGCCTTTTGGTAGGACGTCATTGTAAATAAGAATTAGTTCTTAAATGACTTTCATAGTTAATTAAGTAATGTAATGGTCCAGTTTGTCTTGTTCTGTTCTTTCAGAGTATGAGGAGAGTGGACTACTGGAAACGGATGAGGTCAGAAGTTCACAGTATTGTTGTAACTTTTATTGTACATTGCTTCCGTTTCCAGGAAGTGTCTCTATTCCCCATTTTTCACTTCATTTTTTTCTTCTTTCCCATATGTCTCTAGGCCACCCTGGACACCAGTAAAATGGTGGACTTGTCTAAATCCAAAACGGGAGAAGCTGGGAGCGATGACATCCTGCAGACTCGAACCTATGACCTCTACATCACATATGACAAATACTATCAGACTCCTCGACTCTGGCTATTTGGATACGATGAGGTAACACTTACTGTACATTGACTCTGTACCGGTACCCCCTGTATATAGCCTCCACATTGACTCTGTACCGGTACCCCTGTATATAGCCTCCACATTGACTCTGTAGCCTCCACATTGACTCTGTACCGGTACCCCTGTATATAGCCTCCACATTGACTCTGTACCGACCCCCTGTATATAGCCTCCACATTGACTCTGTATCGGTACCCCCTGTATATAGCCTCCACATTGACTCTGTATCGGTACCCCTGTATATAGCCTCCACATTGACTCTGTACCGGTACCCCTGTATATAGCCTCCACATTGACTCTGTACCGGTACCCCTGTATATAGCCTCCACATTGACTCTGTACCGGTACCCCCTGTATATAGCCTCCACATTGACTCTGTACCGGTACCCCCTGTATATAGCCTCCACATTGACTCTGTACCGGTACCCCTGTATATAGCCTCCACATTGACTCTGTATCGGTACCCCTGTATATAGCCTCCACATTGACTCTGTACCGGTACCCCTGTATATAGCCTCCACATTGACTCTGTACCGGTACCCCCTGTATATAGCCTCCACATTGACTCTGTACCGGTACCCCTGTATATAGCCTCCACATTGACTCTGTACCCCCTGTATATAGCCTCCACATTGACCCGGTACCCCTGTATATAGCCTCCACATTGACCCGGTACCCCTGTATATAGCCTCCACATTGACTCTGTACCGTACCCCCTGTATATAGCCTCCACATTGACCCGGTACCCCTGTATATAGCCTCCACATTGTACCGGTACCCCCTGTATATAGCCTCCACATTGACCCGGTACCCCTGTATATAGCCTCCACATTGACCCGGTACCCCTGTATATAGCCTCCACATTGACCCGGTACCCCCTGTATATAGCCTCCACATTGACTCTGTATCGGTACCCCTGTATATAGCCTCCACATTGACTCTGTACCGGTACCCCTGTATATAGCCTCCACATTGACTCTGTACCGGTACCCCCTGTATATAGCCTCCACATTGACTCTGTACCGGTACCCCCTGTATATAGCCTCCACATTGACTCTGTACCGGTACCCCTGTATATAGCCTTGCTACTATTTTATTGTTGCTCCTTAATTATTTATTTGATTTTTTACTTCAGTTTATTTTAGTAAATACTTTAACACATATTTTTCTTAACTGCATTGTTGGTTAAAGGCTTGTAAGTAAGCATTCACTAAGGTACACCTGTTGTATTCTGCGCATGTGACATTAAAATGTGTTTGATTTGTAAACTAGCTCTCAGCAGTACAGAGTCAGCTTAGTGTAACTGGGTTTCTTGGGTAGACAAAGTGCATCCCATGTGCACAGTAACAAAACATGTTGGCATTTAGATACTGCTGTGTCCTTTTGGATTGCATTGTGAATATTACTGAGGATGTAAATCCCAAGATGTGTTCTTACAGCTGAGGATGAATGATGTCTTTGACTTACTTGGGAAACTGAGATCCTGGGTTCTACGTTCTGTTGACCATTTCCCCTCTCACCCCTACAGGACAGACAGCCCCTGACAGTGGATCAGATGTATGAGGACATCAGCCAGGATCATGTGAAGAAAACCGTCACCATCGAAAATCACCCCCACCTACCACCCCCAGCCATGTGCTCCGTGCATCCCTGCAGGTAAAAGCAAGAGATCATGAACATGCTTTCATTGACTCAAAGTCGTAGGAGTGCTGATCTAGGATCAGGTCCCCCTTTCTATTGATTATAATCTAAAACTGATCCCACATCAGAACTCCTATTCTGAAAAACTTTGAGTACGGGCCCTGATCCGACTGTAATACTCATCGAGGGAGCGCTTATGGTCCTGTGCACTAATGTTGCCGCTTCCTGTTTTCCAGACATGCTGAAGTGATGAAAAGGATCATCGAGACGGTGGCGGAAGGGGAGGAGAGCTTGGAGTTCATATGCATCCTTTAAGTGAATTGTCGGCTCAGCTGAAGTCAGATGTTTTTAATGCAGCTTGGTGATTTAAGTGTATGTATCACTATGGAAGAGGGTCCATGTGATCTATGGAAAATAATGAACTACTTACTTTCCACAGAGTTGCGTTAATATCCAGGGAACCTGTTGATTATTCCTTTCATACCGTGGCTATAATTTAACAAATGTGCTGCTTGAAATGTTTTCAACATCCACTGAAGTAGCTAGCAAGTTTACTAGATAACTACAGTAGTTGCCTTGGTAACCAAACAAACCGTCAGTCGTAGCTTGCTGTTATGAAAAATCAAATTCAATGTTCTCAGTTTGACTTTTGCTTTCAAACGCAGCTCAAACACGGTAGAATTCAATGGCTATAGTTGAATTCTAACATGCTGATATACTGTGCTTTAGTGAAGGGAGTATTCAAAAATGCCATGGTATAATTCACTGTAACCCAAGCTAAGATGAGCTGTAAATAGAAGTGATCTTGATAATACTGTTTCTCTTCCATTCTTGCCTACACATTATTCCTTAACTTCATGTTTCAGGTATCTGTTGATTTTCTTGAAGTTTGTCCAGGCCGTCATCCCCACGATAGAATACGACTACACAAGGCACTTCAACATGAAGCTCCATCCTACAGAGGTGTAGGCTACTCTTGCAAACATCTTTGAGTGTAGGAGGAATCTGTCTTCTGGCTGGCAGCGTTAGTGGGGTATGGAACGTTATCTCTGGGAATGACTCTTGGAATATTCTGGGTACTCTGACCCTCTTTGCGTGGGAATAGGTTCAATCGCTGAGGGGTTGATGGGTGTGTACAGATGTTGGTAATGCTGTAATCCCAATGATGTAATGGCTTTATGTGGTGACCGATCTCGCAGTGTTTTTGTCTGGAAGATTCTCACTCTGTACTTGGCAAATGCCCAGCTCTGCCATTAACAACCATTCAAAGATAACTATATTTATTTTACATTAATTCACTAACAGACAGGCTTTCAAGTTTTCTCCATTTTGTTTTTATAACCACACCTTCTTTTTTTAACCATAGTAATGGTGCCACTAATGTCCTCTTAAATGCTTACCAATTAAATGTTGTTGAAAGAAATCTAACAAATGTTTTGTCCACATTATAGCTTTTTCAGTGTGATGCACTGTGCTGGACTAATGTTTGGACCTCTTTACTGTTTCAGACCAATGCCAGTTTGTCTTAATGGTAAAGTGTACATGGTCTTTTGGGCCCAGGACCATTGTTGGTTCCTGTAAGTGGGGTCGGTGTCCTTTTTGGGGGTTTTCTTTGCCCAGCTCTTCTCTTTTTTTGACCCTGTTCCTCGTTCCACTTTCTTGTCCTGTAGAGATGACGTCATGATTGTGTCATATGAATATGTGAGCGATACCATTTTGTGTGATGACGCGCAAGGCTACCTGTGTCACCAGATTATTCAAAGACGCGGTATATCAGGAGTTTGACTGAGTCTTCTCTAATATAGAAAGATGTCAGTTCTGCACAGTGCATTCATTGTTAACTATAGTACTCTTCTCTTAACAGTATGTATAACTCACTCATTAATGCTGAAATATTGACTGTACAATGTCTGAGTAACTGACTCCAGAGTACTTGATCTTTTCCTGAGAATCAGCTGGACAGGTGTTGTGGCCCTTTATCTGTTGATCCTATAGACTCCTTGTGTAACAGCTCAGTCGTAACACACTGAACATGTTAAAGTAATGTACATTTATAGCAATAAAAATCCCCAATCTCATTGATATGATGGATTGTATACATTATGCTGTTATAAACTGCCTACCACATTATAAAGCACATGGCATCTGAAATGATATTCTTTTCTCAGCAAATTGATAGCTAAATTAAAATGTATGCCTGGTCTATGAATAGTTATGTCATGAGTTTGTAGCCAGACTAAATTCCTATTTTATTGAACCTTTTTTGACAGTGAGTCATTCTGAAACCAAGGTCTCTTTTACAGATGAGCCCTGCATACACATCAATATAAACATCAATAATAATGGCCAGAATCTGATTTAAGAAAATGTTATAACTCTGGTAAGTTATACCAGCGTGTGTGCCTCATTTTGTTTTTTAAATACACTTTTATTTTGTTGCCTTAGACGAACCCTCTCTTGGCTCTCATTTAATTGGCCGAAGGTTCTGTCGTCATTTTACTGCGACGCACAATATTTTCACTTGGTTTTCCATATTGCTGTCAGATCAAATCTAGCGACAGTGGTGCGTGGAGGTCATGTTATGGTGTGCTTTTTTTGGGTTGACATGTCTCAACTATATCCCACGATCTTACTTTGTGTTTATGGATTCTTCTCTAATCTCCGACCTTCTGAGCCTTTCTTAACTGCGTTTTTGATGGGACCTGATAAAACCTTACTGAAACAGAGGTAAGTGGAAGGACAAGCATTAGCTTCTTGTTCGTTGTGCAAAAAGCAACTACATTTCGCCAGCTAACTCTACAAAATAACGTATTGTTTACATGTGAATATTTGTAACGTTAATGCAATCACCATGCTAATGGTATTTTTTTTTACATTTCTTTATCACCAATATAACGTTACAACCAAAGAGAACCGTTGGCTCTTCTGTAACTTTATTTTACTAACATTGTTTCTGTGTCCTCGTGCTAATCCAGTTTGACTACAATCCTTGAAATATTTTCTTAATAGGACCACTAGCTCATGTGGTCTCAAATCCTTTGGAGGAAAAAAATAATAATCTAAAATCCGAAAATAATTGCTTTTCCCTTGTGGCACCAATGAAAAGATGTAGCCTAGTTAACTAATATGGAGGTTACTTATTGCTTTGTAAGAGCTAAACAGGCAGCAACCTTGAATATTAGCCTTACATCACATTTTTGTCAATTAGAAGCATTTATATTTTTTTGCCCCTAGTAGTGAATTACAATAACATGGCTGACTTTGTCTACATATCCTCTGTCCACAGCTTGTAAATGAAATCTACCCAATATGGACCTATTCCTACCTCGTGCTACTCTTCCCAGTTTTCCTGGCCACGGACTACCTGTGTTACAAGCCTGTGCTGATCCTGCAGGCGGTGAGCTTGGTAGTGACCTACTTAATGCTAGTGAAGGCCCAGGGCGTGCTGGCCATGCAGCTTCTGGAGTTGTTCTTTGGCCTCGCCACTGCCACAGACATAGCCTACTACTCTTACATCTACAGTGTGGTGGAGCCGGCCCAGTACCAGAGAGTCACTGGTTACTGTCGTAGTATTACGTTACTGGGCTCCGCTGCTGGCTCGCTGGCTGGGCAGCTGCTAGTGTCTGTGGCTCAGATCCGGCTGCTCTACCTCTGTATTATCACATTGGTGTCGGCCATCTTGGCCTTCGTGGCGCCCTGGTTTTTGCCCATGCCCAGTAGGAGTTTGTTCTTCCATAAGCGCCAGGGGACAGAGGGGGAGAAGCTGGTGCATCAGAACAGCAGGGTTCCCATGGATGAAGCAGAGGATCCTGAGAGCAAAGTACCTCTGAAGATTGATGAGGTCACCATGGTGAGCCTCTTTTTTTTTGTGTGTGATGTTTTTATTGTTATTGGTAAGACAGGTCACTATGGCCTCTTTGAAGGACTGAGTAATGTTGTTGTTGAACCATGTTGCAGCTCTGAGTTAAAACCATTAATTGTTGTTTATTAATTGATGTCATGCAACTCTGCTGTCCCAAATTGAAAGACACTAGATTGCAACATTCAATGGTGTCAATACTAGAGCATTTACAAAAAGACTTTGAACTAAAACCTTGCTTCATCACTCACTTTCAGGAAGCAGTTGGAGTCCGTTGATTCTTACTCAACTCTGTGTACAATTTTCTTCACTCAGGTCGTGACGGCCAGTGATGGGGGTGGAGCTAGCAGTGGCTTAGTGGACGTGTTAAGGATCCTATGGGAAGACTTCCTGCAGTGCTACTCATGCCCTGCCCTCCTGGCTTGGTCGGTGTGGTGGGCCCTCTCTACGTGTGGCTACTTCCAGTTGGTCAACTATGTTCAGGCCCTGTGGGAGAAAGTCCTGCCCTCCCAGGAGTTTGAGATCTACAATGGATACGTGAGACAGTCTCCACCTTGTTAGGTAAAGTAGGATGATGAAGTATCGTTTCAGATTAATTAGAACCTGAGAAGATACTACTTGAACTGATTAAAGAATACTCTTACGTTACCATACTTCCAAGTCAGCCTGGAAGCAGAATCTAATCAAATAAGAATGCACATTTTAATTTCAATGCATGTTCTGTTTGTCTGCTGACTGATCACGCCCCTGGTGTTTATGCTTAGGTGCGTTAGCAGCCTTCGGGGTGGGCTCCATCAAGGTCTCCTGGGCAGTCTGGGGAGAGCTGGCTCTCTGCATCTTCTCAGTGGTCATGGCTGTGGCTGTGTACCTCATGGACACCATCAGGAACATCTGGGTGTGCTACACCTCCTATGTGGTCTTCAGAGCCACCTATATGCTGCTGATAACCATCGCTACGTGAGTAGGACAGACAGACATCCTGACCTACAGTACATGATATAACCATCGCTACGTGATTAGGACAGACATCCTGACTTACAGTACATGATATAACCACCGCTACGTGAGTAGGACAGACAGACATCCTGACCTACAGTACATGATATAACCACCGCTACGTGAGTAGGACAGACAGACATCCTGACCTACAGTACATGATATAACCATCGCTACGTGAGTAGGACAGACATCCTGACTTACAGTACATGATATAACCACCGCTACGTGAGTAGGACAGACAGACATCCTGACCTACAGTTCATGATCGCTACGTGAGTAGGACAGACATCCTGACCTACAGTACATGATATAACCATCGCTACGTGATTAGGACAGACATCCTGACCTACAGTACATTATATAACCATCGCTGACAGACACCTGACCTACAGTACATGATATAACCATCGCTACGTGATTAGGACAGACAGACATCCTGACCTACAGTTCATGATCGCTACGTGAGTAGGACAGACACCCTGACCTACAGTACATGATATAACCATCGCTACGTGATTAGGACAGACATCCTGACCTACAGTACATGATCGCTACGTGAGTAGGACAGACAGACATCCTGACCTACAGTACATGATATAACCATCGCTACGTGATTAGGACAGACATCCTGACCTACAGTACATGATCGCTACGTGAGTAGGACAGACAGACATCCTGACCTACAGTACATGATATAACCACCGCTACGTGATTAGGACAGACATCCTGACCTACAGTACATGATATAACCATTGCTACGTGATTAGGACAGACAGACATCCTGACCTACAGTACATGATATAACCACCGCTACGTGATTAGGACAGACAGACATCCTGACCTACAGTACACGATATAACCACCGCTACGTGTTTAGGACAGACAGACATCCTGACCTACAGTACATTATATAACCATCGCTACGTGATTAGGACAGACAGACATCCTGACCTACAGTACATGATATAACCACCGCTACGTGATTAGGACAGACAGACATCCTAACCTACAGTACATTATATAACCATCGCTATGTGATTAGGACAGACATCCCCTGAAAACCATATGATGCCCAGGGATTTAAAGTTTGTTAGTAATGTTTTGACTCAATTGTATCATTGCTGTAGGCTTCTACTGTAGCTAGCGGTCTACCTATGACACCTTAACTGTGTATTCAATTTAATCTTTCTACTGTGTATTCAAACTCCACTTTTTGTCTTTAGAAATACAATTTAAAACATAATATTTTGTGCTCCACCAGGTTTCAGATTGCTGCCAACCTGAGTATGCAGCGATATGCCTTAGTGTTTGGAGTGAACACTTTCATTGCCCTGCTGCTTCAGACTCTGCTTACTGTTGTGGTAGTGGACTCTGTTGGGCTGGGCCTGGACATTTTCCCACAGGTAACTTATCTAAAGACAATACTATCCACGATGTTTGGATGTGAAATATGTTTTGCTTTTAGAGAGTCGTATCACTGTTACCACACTGATGTAGCTTGATAAATATTTTCTCTCTCTTCGTCTCACAGTTTCTCATATACGCCAGCTACTTCGCTGTGATCGCAGTGATCTTCCTCATGGCCGGGCTGTACAAGCTGGTGTTGAGAAGATCCCAGCCAGTGGCCCAGCCTCAGACTGATAGTGGAGAGACTGAGTCAGACTGCCTTAGCAGAGACTCTCCTCCCCCCTCAACGAGCTGCAGCAGAACACAGGGACATGACTACCTGTTTATGGTGCAGTACTACAGAGGAACACGTCAGGACCGGTGTTGGACCCAATTCCACTTAAACTCAGTCAATTCAGGATGATTTGAAATGGAATTGACCCCAACCGGGGTCATGACACCATGCAAGTGTGTTGTACGCCTTCGCTTGCTCAAGCACATGGTTCATGGATTGGGTGCAGGCATAAAAACACTTGCAGAGTGTAACATTTGAATGTTTATATGATAGCCTTATGGGTTTAATGAAAATGTGTAGTTCGCCTATATTTAGGCTTTGTTTGAATTCCAATTTTTTTTTGTCACACACAAGCTTTATCTGTGGTGTATGTTGCATAATGGTCGTTGGCCTGCTATCTGATTTTCACACTTTAAATCCTTGTCTTAACTACCAAAGGCAGTCAATGGATAAGCAATACATGTTACATTCTGAACTGCTAGAAATATGTTATGAATTGTTAAGAGTTCAATTGTTGCAAGAATAGCTTTTTATAAAATGTACCCACAAGCATCGATTCAAATGTCGCAAAGATTTAATTGATCAGCAATAGATTGTCAAGTGTCTTAAGATAAATATGGCCATCTAATATCTAGCTACTACGTGTTAACCATACATTCATGGGTCAAAAATGAAAAGCATATGTAAGTGATTGACATGGAGTTGGAGGCCATATTTACAGTATATTATTGTATTATATTCACTGGCCTTGAATGTAGGTCTACTACTGAAGTGGTTCAACTATACAGTATTAATACAAATGAGCTTCTTCTTTTTTACTGTCAATACAAATCCCAGTAGTTGAAAGGCTGAGCGCTGTAGCAGATGACTGAAGGTGATGATTATGTTACTGAGAGCTGATTCAGTGTTGTCTGGTGGTCACTGAAAGACCAAAAGCACCTACAGTACATGTTCTAACTTACCGGTTACACAACGTGCTGCCTCTGTTACAAGAGCATCCCCCGAAAATAGTCCAAAAGATTAGCCTCGTTCTGTTTTCTTTAGTCATAATGAGAACCTTGTCATCTTCAATCATGTTGGTAACATATTTATGTCATGATACTAAGGCCTGGATTCAATCAGATTGAGTGTTAACCGCAGTTAGCTGACACCCGCTAATCGAAGTGTAGATGACGTCTCACATTCCACTGTTCAAACTTGTAAACAAGACTGCATGCAGCCAATGGCGAGGTCCGCTTCAGGTGTTATGCTGGGAGCAGTTTGTGGATTTGACAGCTCTAAAACATTTCCACCTCCGACACCGCCAAAACAACCGCTATGCAGATGGTATGATTGAACAGAGCACCTAATTATAGTAGGCGTTTTACGCATCAATTCATGTTTATTTATATTTTTACAATATGTTCATTTGGACTTCAGTCACTACATTCTTTCTTCAGTCTTCCCTGTTTTTGTTCTTATGTGTAATGTTTTTCAATAAACAAATAGTTTTGTAGTATAAAAAGTTTACAAATATAGGACATTTGTTTCTTTCTGAATCCAAACATTTGTGCTCACATCACCCAGCATGCATCATAATATCAGTACGTATTTAAAACAACTCAAGTGTTGAGACTTTGAAGCAACTTGATGCTTTTATTCTGGTTACATATATATACAAATGTAGCTTCTAATCCAGATACTGGATTTTTATTCATATTCAATAGTTTCATTGCAATTACCATGTCTTTGTAA
>NW_025746140.1:91471-160803 GCF_021184085.1 Oncorhynchus gorbuscha
AGAGGAGGCTTCTAGAAAGAACACAGAGCGATAGGAGGCTTCTAGAAAACAGAAGGAGGCAGAAGAACACAGAGCGAGAGGAAGCTTCTAGAAAGAACAGAGCGAGAGGAAGCGAGCTTCTACGCACACAGAGCGAGAGGAGGCTTCTAGAAAGAACACAGAGCGAGAGAGGCTTCTAGAAAGAACACAGAGCGAGAGGAGGCTTCAGAGCACACAGAGCGAGAGCACACAGAAGGCCAGCACACAGAGCGAGAGGAAGCTTCTAGCACACAGAGCAGAGGAAGCTTCGCACACAGATGCAGAGGAGGCTTCCTAGAAAGAACGACAGAGCGAGAGGAGGCTTCACACAGAGCGAGAGGAACTTCTCGCACACAGAGCGAGAACACAGGAGGAGGCTTCAAGAACACAGAAAGGAACTTCAGAGCGAGACAGCACACAGAGCGAGAGGCGGCTTCTAGAAAGAACACAGAGCGAGAGGAGGCTTCTAGCACAGAGCAGAGCGAGAGGAGGAAGGCTTCTAGCACACAGAGCGAGAGGAGGCTTCTAGCACACAGAGCGAGAGGAGGCTTCTAGCACACAGAGCGAGAGGAAGCTTCTAGCACACAGAGCGAGAAGAAGCTTCGCACACAGAGCGAGAGGAGGCTTCTAGCACACAGAGCGAGAGGAGGGCTTCTAGCACACAGAGCGAGAGGGGGGCTTCTAGCACACAGAGCGAGAGGAGGCTTCTAGCACACAGAGCGAGAGGAAAGCTTCTAGCACACAGAGCGAGAGGAAGCTTCTAGCACACAGAGCGAGAAGAAGCTTCTCGCACACAGAGCGAGAGGAGGCTTCTAGCACACAGAGCGAGAGGAGGCTTCTAGCACACAGAGCGAGAGGAGGCTTCTAGAACACAGAGCGAGAGAGGAGGCTTCTAGAAAGCACACAGAGCGAGAGGAGGCTTCTAGAACACAGAGCGAGAGGAGGCTTCTAGAACACAGAGCGAGAGGAGGCTTCTAGAAAGAACACAGAGCGAGAGGAGGCTTCTAGAAAGAACACAGAGCGAGAGGAGGCTTCTAGCACACAGAGCGAGAGGAGGCTTCTAGCACACAGAGCGAGAGGAGGCTTCTAGAACACAGACCGAGAGAGGCTTCTAGCACACAGAGCGAGGAGGCTTCTAGCACACAGCGAGGGAGGCTTCTCGAACACAGAGCGAGAGGAGGCTTCTAGCACACAGAGCGAGAGGAGGCTTCTCGAACACAGAGCGAGAGGAGGCTTCTAGCACACAGAGCGAGAGGAGGCTTCTAGCACACAGAGCGAGAGGAGGCTTCTAGCACACAGAGCGAGAGGAGGCTTCTAGCACACAGAGCGAGAGGAGGCTTCTAGCACACAGAGCGAGAGGAGGCTTCTAGCACACAGAGCGAGAGGAGGCTTCTAGCACACAGAGCGAGAGGAGGCTTCTAGCACACAGAGCGAGAGGAGGCTTCTAGCACACAGAGCGAGAGGAGGCTTCTAGCACACAGAGCGAGAGGAGGCTTCTAGCACACAGAGCGAGAGGAGGCTTCTAGCACACAGAGCGAGAGGAGGCTTCTAGCACACAGAGCGAGAGGAGGCTTCTAGCACAC
This sequence comes from Oncorhynchus gorbuscha, assembly GCF_021184085.1. Classification (NCBI taxonomy): domain Eukaryota; kingdom Metazoa; phylum Chordata; class Actinopteri; order Salmoniformes; family Salmonidae; genus Oncorhynchus; species Oncorhynchus gorbuscha. The sequence continues at coordinate 93,073 of NW_025746140.1, forward strand.
AGAGCGAGAGGGAGGCTTCTAGCACACAGAGCGAGAGGAGGCTTCTAGCACACAGAGCGAGAGGAGGCTTCTAGCACACAGAGCGAGAGGAGGCTTCTAGCACACAGAGCGAGAGGAGGCTTCTAGCACACAGAGCGAGAGGAGGCTTCTCGAACACAGAGCGAGAGGAGGCTTCTAGCACACAGAGCGAGAGGAGGCTTCTAGCACACAGAGCGAGAGGAGGCTTCTAGCACACAGAGCGAGAGGAAGCTTCTCGAACACAGAGCAAGAGGAGGCTTCTCGAGAGGAGGCTTCTCGAACACAGAGCAAGAGGAGGCTTCTCGAACACAGAGCGAGAGGAGGCTTCTCGAACACAGAGCAAGAGGAGGCTTCTCGAACACAGAGCAAGAGGAGGCTTCTCGAACACAGAGCAAGAGGAGGCTTCTAGCACACAGAGCGAGAGGAGGCTGTTGTAACAGTTGTAAATGAGAACTTGTTCTCAACTAGTTAAATAAAGGTGAAATAAAAAAATAAATAAAAAATTGGTTGAGCAGAGAGAGCTGGTCAGAGGATGGTAGACGGTGGGGTCTGCTGATATCTTGTAGAGGGTAAATCAGGGAACCAGCCTGACTCTTACAGCTACTGGGCTTCTCCTCTTCCTCTCTGTGTAGCACCACTTGGGTGATGCCTCAGCAGTTCTGGACGACAGAAAGATCACCACACAACGTTCAGAATAGTAGCCAGTCGTCCTCACCACGAGCCCTCTGCCTCGGCACTGCTGTAGTCCTCTGCCTCCCATTACCCTCACCCTCAGGCCACTTTTCAAATGATGTTGTCAGAAGATCAGGAATTGGCAGCCAGGTGAAACAAAAAAACTGGTACTGTGTCCAGGTGCATTTTTCAAACAAAAACATTAGCCAGCTAGCTAGCTAGTTAGCCAAGCAAAAACATTAGCCAGCTAGCTAAAAAAGCAAAAACATTAGCCAGCTAGCTAGCTAGTTAGCCAGCAAGCAAAAACATTAGCCAGCTAGCTAGCTAGTTAGACAAGCAAAAACGTGATAACCTGTCAGTCAATCTGCAAATCCATGGCTGAAAAACACCAGATACATGCAATAAACACTCTGCTATCTAAAACTATCAATCATTAATAACACCTACAAAAATGACTTCATATGTACACATCTACAGGAGCTCTGTGCTTAGGCTGCTACTAGGGCGCCATGGTAACAACAGAACAGTCTAACTATAGAAAATAGTGTGGTTCAGAGAGACAGCCAGGGAGAGCTGCAGGCTGCAACACAGTAGCTGGCTCTGTTTCAGACACCTATTAAGGTTCAAGAGGACCGGCATTCATATCGCTGGGAGAGCTACACCACTCAGCTCTGTGAAACCAGTACACAGGAAACATACACAGCCTAAGGAATTCAGTTGGGGTGTGTGTGTCTATGTGTGTGTGCTTATGATTGAATGCAAAGTGTACAAATACATGAAACATGCACACTCACAAGTCACCGACAAGACATAAGCCCTTCCTTCCTTCCTTGGCATGTCATGTGTGGCTATTTGACTAGTACAGTAGAAATCTACGATGAAGAGGGGTAAAGGATGGGACATAGCAGCCTGCCACTACCTCCCTCACCCTTAACCCCCTCTCACCCCTTAACGTTACCGCCCCTCACCCTTAACGTTACCGCCCACCCCTTAACGTTACCGCCCCGTCTCACCCCTTAACGTTACCGCCCCGTCTCACCCCTTAACGTTACCGCCCCGTCTCACCCCTTAACGTTACCGCCCCGTCTCACCCCTTAACGTTACCGCCCCCGTCTCACCCCTTAACGTTACCGCCACCCCTTAACCCGTCTCACCCCTTAACGTTACCGCCCCCCGTCTCACCCCCTTAACGTTAACGCCCCCGTTCACCCCTTAACGTTACCGTCCCAGTCTCACCCCTTAACGTTACCGTCCCTGCACCCTGTCTCCCTCTCACCCCTTAACGTTACCGTCCCTGCAGCCTGTCTCCCTCTCACCCCTTAACGTTACTGGCCCAAGAGAGAGAGAGAGCTCTGTCCTCTGGGGCTAGTTATCCCTTTATCTCAGTCCTCACCACGGCAACACACACACGCACAACGCGTACACAGAAGGGACACACACACACATGGGACAGATTGTGCCTCAGGTGTGTGTGCGCATGAACATGTGTGTTTGCAGCAGCCTGTATGCGTGCTGAACAGCTTAGGCAGACGCCGTACATTGCCTTTCCAGGGTCTATCCACAGCTGCCAAAAACAACGTTAGTGATTCCCTGGGTCAGTCAGTGTCCCTCTCTAACGACAGCTGAGGCAGATGAATAACCCCCCTGCCTTAATATGACAAGATGTATTTAACCTAACAGACAGGCCTGGCTTGCTGTACACCTAATATCATACAGGATACAGAGGGAACACAGTGGAAGTCTGTGGACTGATGGGACCACTGGGGGATGTTCGGCTGGCGCTGCATGTTAGCAGAGGGACTATGTTCCTACACGCTACAGGCCCTAAAACAGCTTGGAAACACACAGATCCAGGTGATATTTTGATCCTTCTAAAAGGACTGATCGTCTCTCTAGGCGACTCAAGGGTCAGAGACCTCACCAACATCACCATATCTACATCTGATAGCATTGATCTGGAAGCTCCTCACAGTGTGTCAACGAGAGGGCGGTGAGGATCCACGCCACCATCAGAACAGGAGAGATGTGATGACACAATCACACAGCCTAACCTCTTAATGCTGTTTCAGTCGGTCTGTCCAGTCTGAAACTGTCTGTTTCAAGGTATGGTCTGTGTTCTAATCTAACACAACATCCCCACAGCACTCAGTCAACATTCATTAGAAATAACTAGAATATATAAGAACTAGAAATCATGAAATAACCCAGCCAGCCCACATTACATGAATCACACAGTAACTCAACAGCCTGATTCGTGCAGCAACAAGCCCAGCGGATGGATGCACATTGGTCCTCTAATAGAATGGAACATCAGCATCAACACGAGAGGCTGATGAGCTGTAGACACTGAGCTGCCGTAGATTCCTGACGTTGTTAAAATGGAGGACGGCCAGGCGGGGATCCCACTGGCAGATGGTGACCCAATACAAGGAGAGGGTCCTTTAGAGAGAAGGGGGCATTGATTTCACCTCCAAAAGGCCAGATGGGGAGAGTGACTGAGTGGTGCCCCCTATTGACCTAGCTCCGCACAGAACCATTTTCTAAAGCATCATAGTAAGTGATGACCAATAAGACTGAGCCAACACCATGCAGATAACAGCCCCCCCCCCAGGAAGTAGGTTTAACCACTAGACATAGCCTAACTCTGATGGATAATGTAGTAACTAAACATTATATAAAACATTATATAGGCAAATGGGCTAATTCAATTAAGGCTGTGTTATTAGTCTCTTAAACATGGTCTCTTAAACATGCTACACATCATGATTAATGAATGTTCAAATAAAAAGTTATCAATAAAAATGTGGTTTTAGTAGTAGGCCTTTGAGAAATGAGAAAATGAACCATTAATGTCTCCAGAAGTGTATTACATGATCATCAACAGGAAGAGCTCATTATCCGGTGGAGGTCCGGACTCATGGTAGTGAAATTAAATTAGGCCTCGTTAGTTAGCCAATGGAACATGTATCGTTGGATGAGACTAGGCCCTTCAGGGTGAGGAGCATCTGTTGTACCCATTTCAATAGGAAGCAGCTTGTTTCATCTATAGGAAGAAACAGAACAGTGAGCTCCAACAGTATTGGGAAAGTGACAAATGTGTTGTTTTGGCTCTGTACTCCAGCACTATGAATTTGAAATGATACAATGACAAACTGTCAGCTTTAACTTTGAGGGTATTTTCATCCCTATCGGTTGAACCGTTTAGAAATGACAGCATTCCTAAACCTAGTTCCCCCATTTTAGGGGACCAAAAGTATTGGGACAAATTCACTTGTGTGTGTATTAAACTGGTACCAAAAATATTTGGTTCCATATTCATAGCACGCAATGTCACAAAATGTGTCACTGTCCCCAATACTTTTGGAACTCAATGTATTAGCCTACACTACAAACAGGGCTTGTTTCATCTAAATGTGTGTTAAGAGGGAAGGTGAAGCAGTAAACTAACACCTACACTAAAACAGGGCTTGTTTCATCTAAATGTGTGTTAAGAGGGAAGGTGAGGCAGGAAACTAACAGCCTACACTACAAACAGGGCTTAAGAGGGAAGGTAAGCAGTAAACAACAGTCTAAACAAACAGGGCTTGTTTCAAAACAGCAGTAAACTAACACTACAAAAACAGGGCTTGTTTCATCTAAACGTGTGTTAAAGGGAAGGTGAAGCGTAAACTAACAGTCTACACTACAAACAGGGCTTATCTAAACGAAGGGGAAGGTAAAGCAGTAAACTAACAGCCTACACTACAAACAGGGCTTGTTTCATCTAAACGTGTGTTAAGAGGGAAGGTAAAGCAGTAAACTAACAGCCTACACTACAAACAGGGCTTGTTTCATCTAAACGTGTGTTAAGAGGGAAGGTAAAGCAAACAAACAGGGCTTGTTTCATCTAAACGTGTGTTAAGAGGGAAGGTAAAGCAGTAAACTAACAGTCTACACTACAAACAGGGCTTGTTTCATCTAAACGTGTGTTAAGGGGGAAGGTAAAGCAGTAAACTAACAGCCTACACTACAAACAGGGCTTGTTTCATCTAAACGTGTGTTAAGAGGGAAGGTAAAGCAGTAAACTAACAGCCTACACTACAAACAGGGCTTGCTGTCTTAACAACTAGACCATCACAACAGGACACCCTTCAAACAGGGCTTGTTTAACAACTAGCATTAGCTTCAATCAGTCAGGAGGTCAGTGTCCTGAGCTTCAGACCGATCGAGCAGACGGCATCTGCGGTCACACTCCCTCCTCTGGGACTAGCAGACTGCTGGGAGTGCCAAGCCTGACACAGCGATCAATGCACCAGGAAGTGACATCATAATGCCCCTGGGGAAGCTGAGGGTGTGTGTGTGTATGGGGGGGGGTGTAGTACTGCATGTCCCCCTTGTGGCACAGACTCCTCTTACAAGAGACACACAGACACACACACACACCAGGACACACACACACACACACACACACACACACACACACACACACACACACCACACACACACCAGGAGGGGAAGCTGCTCTCTGTTCGGAGCCAGACACGGACCGGACTAAAACAAAACAATAGCATGAGTCTGATTCCAGCAGCATATCCCATGGAGGACATCTTAAAAATAACCCCTACGCTAACACACTTCCTGCTGAAAGGAGTGCTGTGAGACACACACACACTAGCCTCCCGGTGCAGCTGCAGTCCACAGCTGGTGTGGCCTGGGCCTCTCTGCTTTCAGACAGGACTACCTTAGACTTGGACAAGCTTCCAGTCCCCTCGGTCTCTCCCCTCCCTCATGCTGCTTTAACAGGGCTGTAGATAACAGCTAGTGGCGGAGTGGAGCTCTGTGGTCTGCTGTCCTGTCAGCAGCTGTTTCTACTTCCTCCTCTAGTACACCAAGACTCCACAGGCAGGCTAGACAGGTCTTATTCAGTCATGGGGGGGTCAAGGAATGATCAACTTCTGAGGGACAGGAAGAGGGAAGTTGGGGGATTTTCCAGCTACTCGATTTGAGAGGTTACATATCTGAACCCTAAGTACGTCAAGTAGGCTACACAACAGTGACACAACAGTGACACAACAGTGACACAACAGTGACACAACAGTGACACAACAGGAGAGGAATGGGAGGCAATGTGAGAAATGAAAAGGCTGTAATCTACAGTTGCATTGGGTGACTTGTTCTCATTAGCCATGTAGCAGTGGTACACAGACGGTGTTTCTGTTCAGTCAAAACAGCTGTAGCCGTTTGTTCTGCCTCGTTGGAGAACTAAACACTTCCTCTCTGAAGAGGAGTGACTCAACTAAGGCCACAGGTGTCAGGGGAGATAGGATGAGATAAGAGCAAAACCGTGGCTCTACACAGTAAGAGAGACCTTTTCCAAGAGGTCCCACTGCAGCAAATAAAAACACAGTACAATACAGCCCAAGGAAGTGGCAACCAGAAGAGAAGAGCATCCGTGACAGACGTTTCTGTGTGGGGGGGGGGGGGCTCTTCACAATGTTACAAGGACAAAGACAGAGAGAAAAAGCACAACTCTTCTGTCCAACTCCACAGAAGAGCTAAACAGATGACAGGCCAGGCTGAATCCCACTGAGTTCCCTAAGACAGTGGCTCCCAACCTTTTCTTAACCGTGGCACACCTTGATGGGATAGAACATTCCGTGGCACACATTTTCCCTATTCATGTATTTAGTGGTAATGACCTCCATCCTCTCTGAGCCGTACTGCAAATCAGCAATTTTCTGTGGCAAATGTTTTTTTATACATGAAATTATTTTATTATTTGAAATATTCATGATATTTGAAATACTCATGATGGTTAAAATTGTAAGTACCCTTTAAGAGAGTTCCGCAAATCTGCACCAGAAATAATGTTTTTAGCTCCGGTAAAATAGGTCTTTAGTTTTTAACAGTTTGTTCTAGAGACGAGCAGTTTTCTGCATGTAAATGTGCAACCACTGACATCAAGCCATGCTCTGTTTGTTTCTATGGCAGAGGCTGTGGTATAGCTAAGCCCAGAGCCATAGAATTAAGAAATAAATGACTCTGGCTACTGGTAAACCTAGTTAGATTACCTGCGCTAATGGTTTTCACAGACAAAGTAAAATGATACAAATGACTTTGCTCGTGAAGCGCCCCTCAAATGATAAAACAAGTCCAGTGTTCTCAGGCCGTTGTATCTGACCCCCACTGGTGCTCCCAAGTCAACATCCCATGTATCTGACCCCCACTGGTGCTCCCAAGTCAACATCCCATGTATCTGACCCCCACTGGTGCTCCCAAGTCAACATCCCATGTATCTGACCCCCACTGGTGCTCCCAAGTCAACATCCCATGTATCTGACCCCCACTGGTGCTCCCAAGTCAACATCCCATGTATCTGACCCCACTGGTGCTCCAAAGTCAACATCCCATGTTCTGACCCCACTGGTGCTCCCAAGTCAACATCCCATGTATCTGACCCCCACCAGGTGCTGCCAAGTCAACATCCCATGTGGAACATTCCACAGCTGATTGTTCCAAAAGAATCATCAAGATTGGAAAAGTTTGGAAGCGCAGCTGAGAGTTCCTGCCGCGGAACACCGGTTGGGAACCATGCCCTAAAGAACAGCGAGAGAGGTGGAACTATGCCCTAAATAACAGCCAGAGAGGTGGAACCATGCCCTAAAGAACAGCCAGAGAGGTGGAACCATGCCCTAAAGAACAGCTAGAGAGGTGGAACCATGCCCTAAAGAACAGCTAGAGAGGTGGAACCATGCCCTAAAGAACAGCGAGAGAGGTGGAACCATGCCCTAAAGAACAGCCAGAGAGGTGGAACCATGCCCTAAAGAACAGCCAGAGAAGTGGAACCATGCCCTAAAGAACAGCCAGAGAGGTGGAACCATGCCCTAAAGAACAGCCAGAGAGGTGGAACTATGCCCTAAAGAACTATGCCATGCCCTAAAGAACAGCCAGAGAAGTGGAACTATGCCCTAAAGAACAGCTAGAGGTGGAACCATGCCCTAAAGAACAGCCAGAGAGGTGGAACTATGCCCTAAAGAACAGCTAGAGGTGGAACCATGCCCTAAAGAACAGCCAGAGAGGTGGAACTATGCCCTAAAGAACAGCCAGAGAAGTGGAACCATGCCCTAAAGAACAGCCAGAGAGGTGGAACTATGCCCTAAAGAACAGCTAGAGAGGTGGAACTATGCCCTAAAGAACAGCCAGAGGTGGAACCATGCCCTAAAGAACAGCCAGAGAGGTGGAACTATGCCCTAAAGAACAGCCAGAGAGGTGGAACTATGCCCTAAAGAACAGCTAGAGGTGGAACCATGCCCTAAAGAACAGCCAGAGAGGTGGAACTATGCCCTAAAGAACAGCCAGAGAGGTGGAACTATGCCCTAAAGAACAGCTAGAGAGGTGGAACCATGCCCTAAAGAACAGCCAGAGAGGTGGAACTATGCCCTAAAGAACAGCCAGAGGTGGAACCATGCCCTAAAGAACAGCCAGAGAGGTGGAACTATGCCCTAAAGAACAGCTAGAGGTGGAACCATGCCCTAAAGAACAGCCAGAGAGGTGGAACTATGCCCTAAAGAACAGCTAGAGGTGGAACCATGCCCTAAAGAACAGCCAGAGAGGTGGAACTATGCCCTAAAGAACAGCTAGAGGTGGAACCATTGGACATTTCCCAGAAAGGCTCATTTCGACAGCAACAGCCAGCCTATCACGACTTGCAAAAGATCACCCTTCTTCTTGTCACCCTTCTTCACACCTGCTTCCTGGAGGTCTCAAATGGGGGAAAATAACTAGGTTAGGCCAGCATTTGGAAAAAGACCTGTCCTATCAGTATCACAATGCATTCAGCCAAGGCTGACTTCAAAGAATATCTTAAACCTTTACATGGAATTTTAACTGAAAGATCTGTCAGGATATCGGTTTATTTATTTTTTGTTCATGTTTTGTATTAAAAAATAATTATTTAACTAGGCAAGTTAGTTAAGAACAAATTCTTATTTACAACGACGGCCTACCGAGAGGCCCAAACCCAGATGACGCTGGGCCAATTGTGCACCGCCCTATAGGACTCCCAATCACGGACGGTTGTGATACAGCCTGGATTGGAACCAGGATATCTGTAGTGACGCCTCTAGCACTGAGATGCAGTGCCTGAGACCACTGTGCCACTCGGAAGCCCTGAGTATCTGTTACAGCGGTGCACTTTGCAAATGACAAGTTAAGGGATGTTGAGTTTTGATCAATATTTCAGGAGGAGCAAGCCAGCTGGATTTTCCATAGCTAACTGAGAAATGGTAGGCAGCTGGAGGGGATCGTTCTCAAACAGGAGAAATGATGAGAGGAGAGAGATACACAGTGAAATGTGAGATCTACACCAAAAGCACGACACAAAACACTGACTGCTAAGAATAAGCAGGCAGACTTCAGTGCAAACTTGCCTTGCAGCTGTTTATTATTCAAACATTAGATCAGGAGTGTCGGACTCAGTCATTTCCATGGGAGCCCAGTGTCTGCTGGTTTTCCCTTTCAATTAAGACCTAGACAACCAGGTGAGGGGAGATCCTTACTAAATAGTAACCTAATTTCATCAAGTACAAGGGAACAGCGAAAGCCCAGAGACACTCTGCCCTCTGAGGAATGAGTTTGAAAAGTGCATTAAATGAACAGCAAACTGTGTGGAGAATGAGGGGATGAGAGGGAGACTGGATAAAGGCAGATAAATACTACAAGAGGGAGACCGGTTTGAGGTCAGTACATACACCTTTATTGGCCACAAATAGGCTATTGTTGACAAAGAGTGAGGAAGAATTCTAAAACAGAGAGATGAGGAAGCGTCCATCTTTAGTGATACTCTCTGGCATCACACACACAGTTCTCCAAAAACACAAACCTTTCCATCATCGCTGTGGCTTCAGGTCTCTTCCTCCATGTCATCACTGGCCTCCAAAGTAGTGAATTCAGAAGGGACACAAATCACATCATCATACAAAGCGTCATAGTGTTCACTGTGACGTTGTGATTCACCCCCCTCTACCCTTCACTGTGACGTTGTGGTTCACCCCCCTCTATCCTTCACTGTGATGTTGTGATTCACCCCCTCTATCCTTCACTGTGATGTTGTGATTCACCCCCTCTATCCTTCACTGTGACGTTGTGGTTCACCCCCTCTACACTTCACTGTAATGTTGTGATTCACCCCCTCTATCCTTCACTGTGACGTTGTGATTCACCCCCTCTATCCTTCACTGTGACGTTGTGATTCACCCCCTCTATCCTTCACTGTGACGTTGTGATTCACCCCCTCTATCCTTCAATGTGACGCATTGGATTCACCCCCTCTACCCTTCACTGTGACGTTGTGATTCACCCCCATGCAGCCCTTCACTGTGACATTGTGATTCACCCCTATCCTTCACTGTGATGTTGTGGTTCACACCCCTCTATCCTTCACTGTCACGTTGTGATTCACCCCCTCTATCCTTCACTGTCACGTGGGATTCCCCAGTAAATCCTTCACTGTATATGAATCCAGTCTCCACTGGGCCCCAGTAAGTCATAACTGGGCCCCAGGAAATAATAACTGTATATGAATCCAGTCTCCACTGGGCCCCAGTAAATAATAACTGTATATGAATCCAGTGTCCACTGGGCCCCAGTAAGTAATAACTGTATATGAATCCAGTCTCCACTGGGCCCCAGTAAATAATAACTGTATATGAATCCAGTCTCCACTGGGCCCCAGTAAATAATAACTGTATATGCATTGTCCTGTTCACCCAGTTTCTTAATCCCTGTAAACAGTCTAGACAGTGGAACCTCTTTAGCATATGGACCCCCATATGCCCTCCTCCCTCACTACTAGGCTGCTGCTAGCTGGGGCTTGTTCACCCACCAAGGCACCACTCCAGGGCTCCTTTCTAATCAAATCTAAAGAGATCGAGCCAGGGCTTTTCATGCCGGCCCGCTGAAGTCCAATTGAAACGGTCTGTTCAATACAATTTGGACCCTGAGGAAGTGGGCACTTTGGAGAGACTTAATGGTCATCAAAATGTAAATGCCTTCCATGTCGGCAGGAGGGGATGAAGCCTGTGTGAGAGGAAGGAGTCATACTGGTTTGAGGGGGAAGGAACGAGCCTTACCCATAAAAATACATGGGTCACAGACTGTCTGAAACTCAAACATTGTGGGTTGACTGTACGTGTGTGTCTGTTGTGGTTGCTGATGCATCCTGAGTAGCATCCAGCTAACAAACTCATGGATGGCTGATGACTGCATCTCCCTAATGGCGCCCTGGAGGCAGGCTGGCAGTGTGTGTGTGTGTGTGTGTGTGTGTGTGTGTGTGTGTGTGTGTGTGTGTGTGTGTGTGTGTGTGTGTGTGTGTGTGTGTGTGTGTGTGTGTGTGTGTTTTGTGTGTGTGTGTGTGTGTGTGTGTGTGTGTGTGTGTGTGTTGTTTGTCCCCAGCTCCTGGATGAGAGAAAGCGATGACAGCGAGAGCAGCGGGCAGGATAAATTGAGCCACACAGCCACTCATAGGTGACCTTACCTCAGCACTGTCCAATGAGAAGGCCCCTGAGACTGTGCTCTGCATCATAGGGGGAGGAGGGAAAAGCTCAGCCAGCTGCTACACAACGAGAAAGAGGGAGCTTTTATCTCCATGTCCTGCTGTTCATCTAACACACACTATTGTTAGCCTCTACAGATGATTTGACCTTTTCCTACAGATTATTATCCCTTCAAGCACTGGTCTTTATCAGCCTCATCTCTCCCATCGTTGTCCCATTCCTCTTATGTCCTCTCCTTTATTAGCCTAGGATCTGGTCATAGGTTAGATTGGAGGACTGCAGCGTGCCGCCCGGTCCGCCCAGTGAGGAGGGTCCAGGTGGTTAACCCACTGTGGGGAGCTGTTGTAATACTGATCCACTGAACACAGAGAGGCGCTGGCTTGTTTCACACCAGGTTACACTAAAGGAGGGATTCCACAGCGAGGTAGACACACAGATTGACACACACACACACACACACATTGCTGAAGAGATCTGATAGCCTATGCATGGAGACATGAAGCACCATGTGAACTGTAGACTACATAACATGTGTAAACAACAACCTCCAGAGATCAGGTTACCTGCCTGCTAGGGCTGGGAAATGCCAGGGACCTCACGATACCATATTATCACCATACTTAGGTGCCGATAGGATATGTTATGCGATTCTCATGATTCTATATGTATCGCGATTTGATACTGTGATTTTTATTGCGATTTCGTTGTTGCTCACCATATGCTGCTGCAGAGGGACGAGGGAGAGACATGAGAACTGCTTTTGATCAGTCAGGGAAATAAAAGTGCTGAAAACATGTCTTACTATTTAAAAAGAAGATGAGAACAAACTATGAAACTATGAAGGAAACATACTGGAGTTTTAGTGCAGGTACAGCCAAGTAGTGCAAAAATAATATTGTCATATTGTCAAAACAGTACAATATTTTGTCAGAAGTAATATCCCGATATACAGGTGAATGAAGGTGAAAGCTATAATCCCTTATTGATTTCACCAGTTAAATCCACTTCAATCAGTGTAGATGAAGGGGAGAAGACGGGTTAAAGAAGGATTTTTAAGCCTTGAGACAATTGAGACACAGATTGTGTGTGTGTGCCATTTAGAAGGTGAATGGGCATGACAAAAGATTTAAGTGGTATGGAGGTAGGTGCCAGGTGCACCGGTTTGTGTCAAGAACTGCAACGCTGCTGGGGTTTTCCACGCTCAACAGTTTCCCGTGTGTATCAAGTATGGTTCACCACTCAAAGGACATCCAGTCAACTTGACACAACTGTGGGAGGCATTGGAGTCAACATTGGCCAGCATCCCTGTGGAACACTTTCCACACCTTGTAGAGTCCAGGCCCTGAGGAACTGAGGCAGTTATGAAGGGAAAAGGGGTGTTTTCCTAATGTTTTGTACACTCCGGGGTCGTGAGGAGGCCAGAGATGATGTTCCCTGTCTGCCTGGTGGGGAGGCCAGAGATCATGTTCCCTGTCTGCCTGGTGGGGAGGCCAGAGATCATGTTCCCTGTCTGCCTGGTGGGGAGGCCAGAGATCATGTTCTGCCTGGTGGGGAGGCTGTCTGCCTGGTGGGGAGGCCAGAGATGTTCCTGTCTGCCTGGTGGGGAGGCCAGAGATCATGTTCCCTGTCTGCCTGGTGGGGAGGCCAGAGATCATGTTCCCTGTCTGCCTGGTGGGGAGGCCAGAGATCATGTTCCCTGTCTGCCTGGTGGGGAGGCCAGAGATCATGTTCCCTGTCTGCCTGGTGGGGAGGCCAGAGATCATGTTCCCTGTCTGCCTGGTGACATGTTCCCTGTCTGCCTGGTGGGGAGGCCAGAGATGATGTTCCCTGTCTGCCTGGTGTTCCCTGTCTGCCTGGTGGCCAGAGATGATGTTCCCTGTCTGCCTGGTGGGGAGGCCAGAGATCATGTTCCCTGTCTGCCTGGTGGGGAGGCCAGAGATGTCTGCCTGGTGGGGAGGCCAGAGATGTCTGCCCCAGTCATGGTCTGCCTGGTGGGGAGGCCAGAGATCATGTTCCCTGTCTGCCTGTCTGCCTGGTGGGGGGAGGCCAGAGATCATGTTACCTGTCTGCCTGGTGGGGAGGCCAGAGATCATGTTCCCTGTCTGCCTGGTGGGGAGGCCAGAGATCATGTTCCCACTCTGCCTGGTGACGAGGCCAGAGATCATGTTCCCTGTCTGTCTGGTGAGGAGCATAAATGTGAAGGAATCTCAGCATGTGTCAGAAGCATGTTAGCATCAACCATGTCACAAACAGGACCTTTGCTTCGTGGTAACAATCATCTCTAGCGACCTCAATGCATAGACTGAGGTAGGAAACACAGTCTGACAAACTGCAAAGTCCTTTCCTTACAGATGATGGCATCCTGATGATTCATTGATTGATCATTCTAAAGAGTAGCTATAATGTTTCTGTATGACTAAGACCAGCCACTTGGTGCCAACAGAACAATGCAAAACTGGTCAGCAAAAACTAAAAAACTATTATTTTACTGGGAAACAGAACATTGTGTCAGTTCCTTCCTCACCTCAGCAGTCAGAATGTGGGGGAGAGCAGTGTGATGTAGTGCTGTACTGCTGTCTGGGGATGGATGTGATTTAGCAGGAAACAAATGCAGCAGAATACAGAGATCAGGGTACGCGGAGTCTGAAATGACACATTTTACATTTACATTTTAGTCATTTAGCAGACACTCTTACCAGGAGTGATTGGGGTTAAGTGCCTTGCTCGTCACCTCGTCTGCTCCGGGATTTGAACCAGCAACCTTTCCGTTACTGGCCCAACACTCTTAACAGCTAAGCTACCTGCCTGCCGCCGCCGACACCCTATTCACTATATTGTGCACTACGTTTGACCAGTGTCCCTGATCAAACATAGTGCACTAATATGGAGAAAACAGGGTGTCCGTGACATCAGCATCCTTCAGCAGTACAACTCTGTAAAACCTGCACACACACACACACACACACCATGGTTGCATAACGGACTAAAAACCCTTTAAAAGGCACCACTTATTATTACAGCCAGGACATCAGTCAGCCAGGACATCAGTCAGCCAGGACATCAGTCAGCCAGGACATCAGTCAGCCAGGACATCAGTCAGCCAGGACATCAGTCAGCCATCACAGGCATTACATAACTGCTCTTTTGTTCAGTGCAATCTCATCCTCTTTTCCTCTCCCTCACAGCCCCATCTCTCCCTCACAGCCCCATCTCTCCCTCACAGCCCCATCTCTCCCTCACAGCCCCATCTCTCCCTCACAGCCCCATCTCTCCCTCACAGCCCCATCTCTCCCTCACAGCCCCATCTCTCCCTCACAGCCCCATCTCTCCCTCACAGCCCCATCTCTCCCTCACAGCCCCATCTCTCCCTCACAGCCCCATCTCTCCCTCACAGCCCCATCTCTCCCTCACAGCCCCATCTCTCCCTCACAGCCCCATCTCTCCCTCACTCTTCCTCCCGTATCACTCTCTCTGGATCACTGTTTCTTTCTGTCTCTCTTCCTTCTCCCTCAATTCCTTTCTGTTTCTCTCCACCTCCCTCCATCATTCTCTCTCTCCCTAGATATCAGTCATTCTGTCAGGAGTGACAGTCGTCCTGGCTGGGTTTGAAAGATAAAGGAAGTGTGACGTAGCAGTTTTCAGAGTGGATTTGCCATCTGTCAGACAAGTGTTCGGCGAGAAGTCATTCAAGGATCCTGAAAACGACAGCCAGGCTCTAATCCCAACCAACCTGATCTACAATCCAACCACATGTTTACAAACATGATGCTGGGTTCTCCATCAGAAGAGCATTTGGTCATCTGACATGTTTACAGAACTAGAATCTCTGTCAGAATGTTCCAGGCTACTGTGACAGAGCTATCCTTCTCTAAGATTATTCAAATATATAATAGAATCAGAACACATGCTACAGTGCACACATGGCCGACAACATTTGGTAAACAAAACAAGCATACGTGGTAACAACTGGACTTTATAAAACATCCAGGAGAAAAGCAACCGGTGTCCCATCTCAGAACATATGACACAGCCCTAAATCATATCAAAGTGTATAGGTGAAATGGGCCGAACACAACCGGTGTCCCATCTCAGAACATATGACACAGCCCTAAATCATATCAAAGTGTATAGGTGAAATGGGCCGAACACAACCGGTGTCCCATCTCAGAACATATGACACAGCCCTAAATCATATCAAAGTGTATAGGTGAAATGGGCACAACCGATCTCAGAACATATGACACAGCCCTAAATCATATCAAAGTGTATAGGTCCCAACCAACCGGTGTCTCTCAGAACATATGACACAGCCCTAAATCATATCAAAGTGTATAGGTGAAATGGGCCGAACACAACCGGTGTCCCATCTCAGAACATATGACACAGCCCTAAATCATATCAAAGTGTATAGGTGAAATGGGCCGAACACAACCGGTGTCCCATCTCAGAACATATGACACAGCCCTAAATCATATCAAAGTGTATAGGTGAAATGGGCCGAACACAACCGGTGTCCCATCTCAGAACATATGACACAGCCCTAAATCATATCATGAATAGGTGAAATGGGCAAACACAACCGTGTCCCATCTCAGAACATATGACACAGCCCTAAATCATATCAAAGTGAATAGGTGAAATGGGCAACACAACCGGTGTCCCATCTCAGAACATATGACACAGCCCTAAATCATATCAAAGTGTATAGGTGAAATGGGCCGAACACAACCGGTGTCCCATCTCAGAACATATGACACAGCCCTAAATCATATCAAAGTGTATAGGTGAAATGGGCCGAACACAACCGGTGTCCCATCTCAGAACATATGACACAGCCCTAAATCATATCAAAGTGAATAGGTGAAATGGGCCGAACACAACCGGTGTCCCATCTCAGAACATATGACACAGCCCTAAATCATATCAAAGTGTATAGGTGAAATGGGCCGAACACAACCGGTGTCCCATCTCAGAACATATGACACAGCCCTAAATCATATCAAAGTGAATAGGTGAAATGGGCCGAACACAACCGGTGTCCCATCTCAGAACATATGACACAGCCCTAAATCATATCAAAGTGTATAGGTGAAATGGGCCGAACACAACCGGTGTCCCATCTCAGAACATATGACACAGCCCTAAATCATATCAAAGTGTATAGGTGAAATGGGCCGAACACAACCGGTGTCCCATCTCAGAACATATGACACAGCCCTAAATCATATCAAAGTGAATAGGTGAAATGGGCCGAACACAACCGGTGTCCCATCTCAGAACATATGACACAGCCCTAAATCATATCAAAGTGAATAGGTGAAATGGGCCGAACACAACCGGTGTCCCATCTCAGAACATATGACACAGCCCTAAATCATATCAAAGTGTATAGGTGAAATGGGCCGAACACAACCGGTGTCCCATCTCAGAACATATGACACAGCCCTAAATCATATCAAAGTGTATAGGTGAAATGGGCCGAACACAACCGGTGTCCCATCTCAGAACATATGACACAGCCCTAAATCATATCAAAGTGTATAGGTGAAATGGGCCGAACACAACCGGTGTCCCATCTCAGAACATATGACACAGCCCTAAATCATATCAAAGTGTATAGGTGAAATGGGCCGAACACAACCGGTGTCCCATCTCAGAACATATGACACAGCCCTAAATCATATCAAAGTGTATAGGTGAAATGGGCCGAACACAACCGGTGTCCCATCTCAGAACATATGACACAGCCCTAAATCATATCAAAGTGAATAGGTGAAATGGGCCGAACACAACCGGTGTCCCATCTCAGAACATATGACACAGCCCTAAATCATATCAAAGTGTATAGGTGAAATGGGCCGAACACAACCGGTGTCCCATCTCAGAACATATGACACAGCCCTAAATCATATCAAAGTGTATAGGTGAAATGGGCCGAACACAACAGGTGTAGACTTCACAGTGAAATGCTTACGTACGAGCCCTTCCCAACCAGTTAGTTTCATGGTATTTCTGGAGTATTGGCGGAGCCCCAGACCAATATTGGTCCTGACTGATCTTGTTCAAACCAGTCCTCAGCTCCTACTACTGACCATCAAGCCAGGAGAGAAGAACAGCCGCTCAACCCACACACTCCAATCAGTACCATTAACCTGGCCAATGTTGATCCCCAGTGCCAACAGCACTCGAGGACCAAAGAAATCTCCCCCTGCCCAGACCACACTCCGCTTCTCAGTTCCTCCATTCAGGAGGCCCACTCCAGCCAGTTCCTCCATTCAGGAGGCCCACTCCAGCCAGTTCCTCCATTCAGGAGGCCCACTCCAGCCAGTTCCTCCATTCAGGAGGCCCACTCCAGCCAGTTCCTCCATTCAGGAGGCCCACTCCAGCCAGTTCCTCCATTCAGGAGGCCCACTCCAGCCAGTTCCTCCATTCAGGAGGCCCACTCCAGCCAGTTCCTCCATTCAGGAGGCCCACTCCAGCCAGTTCCTCCATTCAGGAGGCCCACTCCAGCCAGTTCCTCCATTCAGGAGGCCCCCTCCACCAGGAGGCCCACTCCAGCCAGTTCCTCCATTCAGGAGGCCCACTCCAGCCAGTTCCTCCATTCAGGAGGCCCACTCCAGCCAGTTCCTCCATTCAGGAGGCCCACTCCAGCCAGTTCCTCCATTCAGGAGGCCCACTCCAGCCAGTTCCTCCATTCAGGAGGCCCACTCCAGCCAGTTCCTCCATTCAGGAGGCCCACTCCAGCCAGTTCCTCCATTCAGGAGGCCCACTCCAGCCAGTTCCTCCATTCAGGAGGCCCACTCCAGCCAGTTCCTTTGTACCTCTGACAGGACAGGTCCAGGTACTAGAGAGCAAGTCCCGGCAGGTAGCCACCCTCCCCTCACTGTGTCCAGAGGGTACATGTAGGACACACACACATAGTTAGTGATGTCGGTGGGATAACCCTAGCCTCAGTCAGTCACACACCCACACACTGATCACACCGACCACAAACACCTTTTGTTGTTAACAGCTATGTTACCTCAATGTGTGACACTTTCCGCTTGCTCTTCTTTGCTGCTGGCTCCAACATCAGTGGAAAGTAGGTAAACAACACCTGGCTGTCTGACAAGTCCTCCCTAACTCCCCACCTCCCTAACTCCCCACCTCCCTACCCTACCTACCGCACAGCACCCATTTATATGCAAATTAACAGTCTATACAGTGAATGAGAGAAGGCGGTTGCCATTCTCACCGCCAACAACAATACTAGGCCTTCACTACAATACTGCTGGACATTTCATCAGTCAATCAATAGAGTAAAATGCAGTAGCCATGAGTCACGATATGATGACACCTTTATGACAGGACAATGTATTAACAAGGGGACATGAGATAATGAATGTCACTCCTTCTAGTACATAGTGGTGGCCCAACATCTGCCCAGCTGTGTGATGTAGTTCTGCATGCAAGTTATTCAAACGATAAGCTACTGATTGTTATGTGAGTGTCATACAGCTGGGCGAAGTGCTTGTTGAAACAGCTCAATAGAGAAATCAATTGTTGATTGCCAATCAGGGAACCAAGGCCTATACATTCATTCATTCATACAACATAGCAGCTCTTCCATGATGTAACCACATTAAAACGATACAACACTCCGACACCACAGCAGTAAACACATTTGAGAGGATTAGAGAGTGCAGAGCAAAACATGTTATGGTGATGTACCGATGTCACCTGTAGCGACGGCGACATGCACCCCTACTGCCTTACCTTCAATGGCGATGACATGTTCTCGAATCTGATTCTGCAGGATGGGCTCTTCCACGCGCTCCAGCAGTTCATATATGGAGTAGATGTTTGGATGGACGGATTCGAACCTCTGGATCTCAGACCGAATGGCAGCCGAGTTTGCAAGGTGCTGCTGATAGTTCATTTTGCGCGTCGTTTCTGTTCGTGCCCTTTCACGACTGGTAACGAGTTGACTGACTGGTCTGGTCAAATGGTGTGGTCCTCAGCACAATATTGTGGCAAATATGGCTTGAAATGAAACAGCAGTTACTTGTCAGTGAGTCCATGTAGCTAGCTGGTTATCCGTGAGTCCAAACAACCGACCCGGGCTCTCCTGATTCGAAATCCTGGAGGAGTGACAGTAGGAGTCGGCTGAGCAACGCTTCCCCATATCCTTGCTCCGTCCCTCACGGAGTGTGGAAGTAAAAACCCTATTCACGAATATCAGCGTGTGTATGAATAGTAGCAATCCCGCAAACAGGTAAGTACTGTACTGCAGTCATGTCATAACTCTCAAACGCTGGAAAGGTTTGAAAACGCTTGCTAAATAGGCCCTTTGGCATTTGCTAACTCGGTAGCTAGCAGTAGCTAACGTCCAAGCCGGGGACAAAACTCTGAATTTCTCAAACCCCCATCAATTCTCTCCTTAGACCGACCAATCTGTTTGAGCTTTTCTTCACAAACATGCAAATAAACCAATGTAGTTATGTACCCAGGCAAACCTGCCAAAAGCAATCTACATAACTAGCTAAATAGTTACTAATCGTGGCTGGATGTGTGTTCTGCGCAGCCAAGTCCTCGTTCGTTGTTTTGTTTAGCGTGCAAAAGCAGGCGCAAAACTCCCCCCACAGTCCGGATTTGGTCCAAACACTGGGCGCATGCAGTTGCCGAAAATTCCAAGACGCAATACAAATGTGGCTACTTATTGCGATGAGAGCAATATATATTTTACAGATTGCTCTAGTTGATCGGCAAACATAGGTGCTTTCCCCTTCCTCTTGGGTAGAAATCCATCCCGTCTGTATCATTGGACGTCATTCCCTGAACGTTTCCTTCTGGAAAACGTCCGCTGCAACACATAGACTTAGATAGACATCGCATCATTGTATCTGTCATATTATGGTATCTGTGAGAGCACAGGCAGAGCCATTGCGTTCATCTCCATTTCGAAGTAGTTCATTTTCTTATTCTACTACTTCTATGAGTTGGCAAACAAACTGAACGGGTGCATACTGCCACCTGGAGTGTGTTGTTTTAACTGGTATAAAGTCAGCTATTTATTGCCACCTGCATTTATGGAATGTTTTCACAGGGGTATAATTCATCGGCTGATCCCTCCTGGTGACCTGGATTAACACATAGGAAGTCCCACCCAGTTGACTTCTTTAAAATGGTGAAAGTCCTCAATGGCAATGCCCATGCTAAAATAGGCATTTGGGCACGATAGTTCATTTGGGCACTAGAGTTTTCAATCTATCTCTATGGCGGCAACCATATAACGCATTGGCTGGTTCAGAGGCGTCGCGTTCTTGAATGTACTTATTGCGCAGAGGCTGCGCATCTGTTTCTCGGCATTTGAAGAATGTTCACTCACATGTACAGTATATGCCAATATATCACATTAATTTAGCCATATATATGGAGCTCTAAGGTATTCATATTTCAGAAGAGATACATTTGGCTTGCAAATTAGTGCAATATAGCGTAGCATCTGCATAAACAAGCAAAGATCATACATGATTACACTAAAAACTAAAAAGTGTATTGCTATAGTTTATTGATTGATTTGAAATGTTAAATATTTACATATTTCCTTTGATTAATTGACTTATTTATACACAACCTCGTTATCAGAAAGATAATACTCCTTAGTTCCACCATAAAAATATTGATCCCATCTATGAAAATCTAGAAACAGCACAGAGACCTTGAGTCGATTGATATCTTAGTTCAATGCCACTCACTCATCCCTGAGGCTGCCTCCTCATGTATATTTACATAGGATTTATCCAACATTTCAGATTCCTGACATGAAAAGTTCAGCGGTCCTCTTCAATCTGTCCAGCCGGCCACTGCTTCCCCATCCACCATTAAGTAATGGACGAGACCAGCTCTCTTCTTCCCACTGCTCAAAGCCTTGATGCAGCATTCATGGTCTGCCACCGTGAAGTGTGTCTCTGTTCCGTCATCCACAAACTCTCCCTATAGCCGACAATAAGAGACGGTACATAAATATCCATAAAGGACTGGGATGACTAAAGTATGGACCAAAACATTAGTGAATCATGTTAAACCAGAACCTTGGCCTATGTATGTATGCAACATACATGGACACAATAACTTCACATTCAATTCCATAAGAGGTTGAAAAAGTACCTCGGTCTCCATTTTCTGCCCATTGAACCATACATCCATTGTGTCCTTTTCTGTTGAAACCATACAGTAGTAATTTAGTATATTATTAGTATTGCTTGCATCATATTTTTCACCATAGGCCCACAGGACAGAAGCACCATGCAGTGCATTGGAATGATTGCTAGTGATTTACCAGTGTGCATTACACATCCACAAGAGCATCATAACATCACACAGTGCAGAGTTCCCTGCTTTGTTTATTCATGTCACATGGAGCTTTCTGCTATAGGCTACAAAGGACAGTGTCCCTTCCAATCAGGTTGCTCGCATGGCTTAAAATAGCCCGCCCAAAAGTGTTCCCCTAAATAGATTATACTCCTCAGAACAGCGCTGACCTGCATGTTGCCTTACACACAGCCAACTATGTTTTTAAACACTTTTTAGAATAGACAGTGTAGCTGGAATTGACACTGAAATATTGCTCAATGCTCATAGGAAAGAACATGCTTCTTGTTTTTTGAGCCTTACCAAGGACAATCCTGCAGTCAACACCATCCACTTGCAGCACCCACGTCTTAGTGACTTTGGATCTGTTATCTATGAACTTCTGGAGACTCTTGCCATCCATCTCCAAGGTGTACTCGTAGGTAAAGCCACTGATAGCCTCAATGTTTACTGTTGCTTTTGTTTCCATGCCTCCCACTGTGAAGGTCTCCTTTCCAACCAGTTTGAACATCCAATCTCTTCTGAGCACCTCCTGAGGAAGAAAGCAAATCAGACAGCCATAGGCCTTCTGTACATAGCTCTGACTACTCAATAACACCTCAGAGATTTTAAGAAGGAATATGTTTCAGGGCCTACGTACCTGTCCATTGATCCAAACAACCCTCTTCCCTGTCGCCGTGCCGTGTTCAAACTCAATCCTGTAAACCCCATCGCTTAACGCCACCTCCCAGATACCAACAACATCTCCGGCCATCATCTTGACTGACCTTGCAGGGGTATAAAGCCTGTAGGCCTAACTGGAAATGATTATATATGTCGCATCGACGCTATCCTCGTTTCAAACCAAGGTTGTAGTTCAAATCTCATCCTATAGGCCGTTATTAAGCAATGTTAGCCCGTGTGTCCATCAAACTGTCCTGGATCTGCTCTGCTCTGCCTGCTCAGCAACAAGTGCAAACTGCAATACTGTAAGAGGCTTATTGCTGCAAGACCTTTTTCAATCCAATTACTGCCAGAGGTAATTTGTATGTGAGACTTCTACAGTGAATGACTATACCTTCTTGAGTCAGGCCTAGGTGATGCCTATACCTTCTTGAGCCAGGCCTAGCCTAGTGGTTAGAGCATTGGACTAGTAACCGGAAGGTTGTGAGTTCAAACCCCCGAGCTGACAAGGTACAAATCTGTCGTTCTGCCCCTGAACAGGCAGTTAACCCACTGTTCCCAGGCCGTCATTGAAAATAAGAATATGTTCTTAACTGACTTGCCTGGTTAAATAAAGGTAAAATAAAATAAATAAAAATAAAATGCCTATACCTTCTTTAGACAGTCCTAGGTTAAATAAATCACACACACAATTAGCAAATTAGTCACACATTTGTGATCAAACATACAGTATAAAGAAAGCGTCTTTATTAAGGATCTTTCTAGCGTCTTTTTCAAGCATCTTCGGGTCTTTGAAAAGCGATATAATAATCCCATGGTTTATTATTAACATTAGTAATATAAAGAGCCTAGAGGTAAGCAGTTTAGAAGCTTAAATGTAGTTTAATTTGGTTGAATTTGGAGCGTGACAAATAGTGAGGTTATATATGATTTCACTGTTATTGACTGTTACGGTTATTATTGACAGTGCGGTCATTCGTTGGTATATTGACCAAGTTATTCAGACGATCACAGAAGAGCGAGCATGACTCGACCTTCGCCTCTCCTGAGCCCGTTGGGGGAGTTGCAGCGACGAGACAAGATCGCAATTGGATATCACGAAATTGTGAAGAAAAAGGGGGTAAAATTACAACAACAAAAACAAATAAAAACTAAGAGCATACTTTGTGGCAAAGCCTGCCAGTAGATGGCATAAATCTACCCTGTCTCGTTTCCCTCAATAAAACTTCCTAACTCCCCAAAACTTTAGTTTACTGGCTATTAAAACAACAATAATCAAGTGTTCTTGTAAAAATCTATATGAATACAATTCCACTCCCATCATGTATTTTTATTGACATTATGCTAATAAAATATACAATAGTTGGGCCTACCATATCTGATTATTTTAACCTTAAACTACATCCATGGCAACTTATGGATATAGACTGCATTGGTAATACATAATAAATGCAGCCACATTATTTCATGAGCAGATATGGTTGTAATAACTATAGTGCTCTATTATGTGTACCGTGGGCGGTGTCGAACATTGCGGTGAGAGCCGCTACTTATGGTGCGTTCAAGTGCTAGCCGGTACTAGGAAACTCGGAAATGTTCGACTTTCTGACTGTTTGAACGCGGCACGTCTATAGCTATAAACAATTAGCAAGTCGGACCTTTCCAATTTTTCTCGTTCCGACGTGCGCGTGAACGCAGCAAAAAAATCGTTTCTTTCTTGGTCTTGGGTTGGTGCTCAGAGGGGAGAGAGAGAGCGCTTATGGAATTTGTGGTTACATAGTATTTCCTCGGGTAACTCGATGCGCTGGAAGGGGGAAGGCAGAAGATCCCTCCTTGCCGACAACGCATTGAGACTTCCAGAAATCTCTCCTTCTGAAGACGTTAGAAAGAGGAAAATGGCCTCTAAAGTTACAATCGATGGAGTAAGTTTTGTATAGACAGAATATATGGAACCGTTACGTGTAGCCGCCTAGTAAGCAGAGGTTGCACTGTCTACATTAACATAGAACATGAAATGTATGTCATTTCAGCTGCAGAAACGGAGAAAGGAGTCATTGGACGACTGCCACAATATTTCTTATCATCGGGGAGTTATTTTTTGTCACCAGAATGGAATGGTAAATGGTGCATTTTCATGTAAACTTTCAGCAGGATTATAGCACACAAGTTGACAAGTGTTTGTGTTTACTTTATTGAAACAGCCCAGATTGTGCATTTGTCTTTCTGAACAGTTACGTCATAACCTACTGCGGAACTATTTTTTTCTATTCAAACAAAGCGTTTTTATGGATAATCACGGATCAGTTATTTCATCTGAAAACTGGACACAACGTCAGAAAGACAGAGGACTACAGGCAATGCCTCTCTCACTGATCTTCTTATACCCATTGTAGGTTTTTCTTTTTGACACTGCAAAAATGAAACAGACACTGCATCTCTGTGTGTTATGGCTGTTGCTGGTATGGAGCACAGGGGCCTCTGACAGGAGACCCCTCAAAAGGACAATCTTACGACGAACATCCCTCCAGGGGGGGATTTTTAACAGAACACAAAATGTGCTGAAATCTGACAGTATTGCTCCTTCCGCTGGTGGCATAAATGTATCCCCTATGACGAGCCATCGTGACAGAATGCAGAGAGATGAGAAAGCTGAGCCTCCAAGAAGAGGAAAAGAACCACCAAGCAGAAGGATGATGCCAAGCAGAAGAATACCCCAACAACCAAAGAAACCCATAAACCAGGTTGGCAGTGGCACTGGCACATCTCAAGACAACAGTAAACAAGTGACAGGGGAGGCGGTTCAGCCTCAGTCCACACCAGCCCGCACTGCCCCCGGCAGCGCAGGCTCCCTCAACGTCCTGGCCAGCTTCGCAGGGAAGAACCGGGTCCTGGTCATCTCCGCCCCACATGACTCAGACGGTTACTATCGCCTGATGATGACCCTCCTCAAGTCGGACGTCTACTGCCAGATGGCGGAGCGGCACATGCAGATGATAGTGATGTTCCACCAGGAGGGAGAGCGAGGCGGGAAGGTGCGACGGGTCAACGCCAAGGGACAGGTGACGGAGGAGCCCCTGGATACGGTCCTCATCCCCAGGCTGATGAACTTCCTGAAGCTGGAGGAGGGAAAGTTTGGCATGGTTCTCCTGAGGAAGACCCTCCAGGTGGAGGAGAGGTACCCGTACCCGGTCAGGCTGGAGGCTATGTACGAGGTGATGGACCAGACACACATGCGCAAGCTGGAGAAGGCCAGGCAGAGAGGCTTCGTGCAGAGGTGCAAGGCGGCCGGAGTTGAGGGCCAGGTGGTTGAGTCTCAGGGCCAGGGGGTATTGACCATGGGGTCAGAGGTCACAGTGAACTCTACAGTGGAGAGGGTGCCAGTGGGGAAAGGGGTGCAGAGACCAGCTCAAGGACCAAAGGCTGTGACAGTTACCACAACCCGACCAACCACAAAACCAACTATGACCACAAAGGCAACCACAATTACAACAAAGCCAACCACAACCACCACAACAAAACGAACAAGAACAAAAAAAACAACAACTACAACCACAACAAAACCACCACCAACAACAAAAGCAACTACAACCATAACTACAGCAAAGCCAACCACAACCACCAGAAAAACAACCACGACCACAACAAAACCAACAACTACTACAACGACCACAAAAGTAACCACCACAACAAAACCAACAACCACAACAAAAACAACCACGACCACCACTACTATAAAACCAACCACCACAACAAAACCAAAAACGACAACAACACGACGAACCACAACCACAGCCACCACAAAACCCACAGTTCCGAAGCCCTTGGACCCCCAGACAACACCGCACTGGGACCTAGAGGTCCCCACCACAGACGAATCCTCCTACATCCTCTCAGAGACCCACAAAAATGGCATAGATGACGTTACAGAATCCCACAGAGACCAATATGAAGAAGACACAACCGACGATACCAAACATGGCCGACAAGTTGTTACCTCTCCAACTCAGCTCACTAACAACAAACCAACTGAAGGAGGGGAAGAGCTGGGCAGTGACCTTAAGGTTGACTCTGATGCACAGGTGGAAACAGCTTCCCCCAAGAAGAGCAAGGTCAAGCGGCCTGTCAATGCAGAGAGGAAGAAAAAGGCTGATAAATCAGGCAAAAAGAGTAAAGCAGACAAGAAAAGGTTGAAGGCTACTAAAGACAGTGATGGGGGCTTCTATCGTGGCAGGAGACCAGGGAAGAAGGCCGCTATTAACCAGGAGAAAGAAGCAGACAACAAGAGGCCCCCCACAAAACAGCCAAACCTCTTAGTATCCTTTTTTGGTCATTTTGAGAAGAGACGACGTCTACTTGTGAGTATTCTGTTGTATTACATAAATGTATTGATTAAATCTGATATGAAGCAGGCATATTGGTACACTAGAACAGA
Organism: Oncorhynchus gorbuscha; assembly: GCF_021184085.1. Classification (NCBI taxonomy): domain Eukaryota; kingdom Metazoa; phylum Chordata; class Actinopteri; order Salmoniformes; family Salmonidae; genus Oncorhynchus; species Oncorhynchus gorbuscha. The sequence goes on from NW_025746140.1 coordinate 119,743, forward strand.
ATATAACTAAATAGAATGGAATAGAATCGAACAGAATAGAACCGAACAGAATAGAACCGAACAGAATAGAACTGAACAGAATAGAACCGAACAGAATAGAACTGAACAGAATAGAACTGAACAGAACAGAACTGAACAGAATAGAACTGAATAGAATAGAACAGAACTTAATAGAACCGAACAGAACAGAACCGAACAGAACAGAACTGAACAGAATAGAACTGAATAGAATAGAACAGAACTGAATAGAACCGAACAGAATAGACACATCATACAACAGTCACTTTTCTTTCCCTCCCAGGTGATCAGTACTCCAGACGAGGAGAATCCTATGTACACGCAGCAGAGAGATGAGTATCTGGAGCATGTGTGTGAATTGGGCGTCAGAAAAATCTCTCTTATCACCATCTTTGGCTCTCTGACCAATGGCACCATGAAGATGGACCATTACCAGGCTGGTAAGTAAAGTTTTGAACTTTTTGTTGCTAATTTTCAATTCTATTTTACTCTGATGACAAGTGTAATACAAGTTTGTGGTTACAGAGAAGGATCAGCCTCTAAAAGGCATGAAAGAAGAGGACTTCACCAACCAGCCCCTCATCAGAGCCTTGAGGAATGAGTTGGGACTGATATTTGACGACTACTATATGGTGCTGACCGACTTTGATATGAAAGTGAAGGTTGGTTGGCCTTGTTTCCCTATAAAGCTTACTGCGGTATAATTACAATGTGTTATTGTATACTGCTACTTAGTATTGTGCATCCTGGATGACCTTCTTATTTAGATGAAAGAGCGTTTAACCTTTCGGTCCTATGTCTTCATATCGGTTGTCTGAAAAATCCATCATTCGGTTGTCTGAGTGAAAATCCATCATATCGGTTGTCTGAGTGAAAATCCATCATATCGGTTGTCTGAGTGAAAATCCATCATATCGGTTGTCTGAGTGAAAATCCATCATATCGGTTGTCTGAGTGAAAATCCATCATATCGGTTGTCTGAGTGAAAATCCATGAAAAAATCCATCATATCGGTTGTCTGAGTGAAAATCCATCATATCGGTTGTCTGAGTGAAAATCCATCATATCGTTGTCTGAGTGAAAATCCATCATATCGGTTGTCTGAGTGAAAATCCATCATATGGTTGTCTGAGTGAAAATCCATCATATCGGTTGTCTGAGTGAAAATCCATCAACCTATCGGTTGTCTGAGTGAAAATCCATCATATCGGTTGTCTGAGTCCATCATATGAAAAATCCATCATATCGGTTGTCTGAGTGAAAATCCATCATATCGGTTGTCTGAGTGAAAATCCATCATATCGGTTGTCTGAGTGAAAATCCATCATATCGGTTGTCTGAGTGAAAATCCATCATATCGGTTGTCTGAGTGAAAATCCATCATATCGGTTGTCTGAGGGAAAATCCATCATATGGGTTGTCTGAGGGAAAATCCATCATATCGGTTGTCTGAGTGAAAATCCATCATATGGGTTGTCTGAGGGAAAATCCATCATATCGGTTGTCTGAGTGAAAATCCATCATATCGGTTGTCTGAGGGAAAATCCATCATATCGGTTGAGCGCTTCAATAGCTCCATTTTACTGCAGTGAATTGATACAGTATCATCCGTAACACTTTTTCTGCCTAAAGATGGGTGATATGGTTTTGTGTCTCCATTCACAGCAAGAATATGAGGTGCCCATCGCCATGACGGCTGTGTTTGACTACATAGACACATTCTCTTCTCGCATCAAGGAGATGGAACAGCAGAAGAGGCAAGGAGTGATGTGTAAGAAGGAAGACAAATCCAAATCTCTGGAGAACTTCCTCTCACGGTACTAGTAGACTTTTGTTATTCTCTAGGACGATGCAATTGCAATATAAGACTGTGTGACTGCAGTTTCAAGTCAACACAACTGACAAATACACTCGCCTAAAACGGACACTGACATCCTGTGTGCTCCTGGTCGAACATGTATATATGCAAATAAATAAAGAAATGCGTTTGTAACCTTTTTGTTCTTCTCAAAGGCTTGTGGAATTTTGTTTGTATATATTTGATGTCATTGTTTGTTCTGTGGTTATATTTCTCTAGGTTCCGCTGGAGACGCAGGCTATTTGTGATCTCCTCCTCTGACGACGAGGAATGGGCCTATCAGCAGCAGCTCTACGCCCTGACTAGCCAGGCCTGCAATCTGGGTGAGTAGTGATGTCACACTGTTGTCTCAGGCCTGGACGGTACATTAGACGTTTGTTGATGATTTCACTGGGGCCCCTAAGTGTTTGTCTTGGCTGCTTCACTCCCTTCTGCGGAGATGTTCAGAATGTGTGGCCACACTTTGGTCAACTAGGGTGACAGGTAGCGTAGCGGTTAAAGTGTTGGGCCAGTAACTGAAAGGTTGCTGGTTTGAATACCTGAGCCGACAAGGTACAAATCTGCCAATGTGCTCTTGAGCAAGGCTCTTAACCCTCATTTACTCCAGGGGTGCTGTACTACTATGACTGACCCTGTAAAACAACACTTTCACTGCTCCTATCTGGTGTATGTGACAATAAAACATTATCAAACATTCTTTTTGCCTGTTACGTTCAAGAGCAGACATATTTCCTGAATAACTCACCAGCTCACTCAGATCCTCAAGCTTATAGAGATAGTGCAGGGAGGGTTACCTCTCCAATACCACTCCTGAAACACACTGTCCTCATCCCTTGTTGTTGCTGTCTGTCACTGTTGGACCAACGAGCCATGCTGTACAAGCATCAGGATATATCTGTTCAGAGTTCAAATGAACTACTAACATAACTATTAACAGAAGATCATCTCATGGAATGTCAATGTATTTGTAGCTTGCAGAGTCTGTCACAATTAGTTTGAACTGTTGCGAAATATGTAACATACTGCATTAGCTATGCAAACAAACAAAAGGGATTTTTTGGCGTTTAGCTATAACATGCCTGAATTGTTTAGGTTAGAAAATAGACACCACTCTAAAGCTGGGTTACGATAGAGGTCTCTTGAGACTCACCAGAATGTTTGGTATTTGGTTTTGAGCCTGTTTTAGAGAATGTGGTCAACGACTCATGTTGGTCTCGTACTGATGAAAAACAGGGTTCTTAGTTTGGGAGGACATGCTGTTGTTTAGCTGCCAACACCGTCTTTCTGTGGAGGACATTAATAGTACTGGGATGAAAGATCTGCAAATTAGAAACATTTGTAATTTGGGGAAAGGAATCTAGCGAGCAGTGAAACGAATTCAACAAGACCGTTGAGCTTCAGTTGTATGCATGTCTTTAGCACTTCTACTGGGAAATGTTTCATGGACTCAGTTTGGCCACATTGCAGACATTGGGCTCTGTCTCTCTTAGACAGAGAGGTCATTCTGTGTAGTATTATACTGTACCCTCCATTCTAAAACCCTGTGTAGTATTATACTGTATCCTCCATTCTGTATAGTATTATACTGTATCCTCCATTCTGTATAGTATTATACTGTATCCTCCATTCTGTATAGTATTATACTGTATCCTCCATTCTGTATAGTATTATACTGTATCCTCCATTCTGTATAGTATTATACTGTACCCCCCATTCTGTATAGTATTATACTGTACCCTCCATTCTACTACCCTGTATAGTATTATACTGTACCCTCCATTCTGTATAGTATTATACTGTACCCTCCATTCTGTATAGTATTATACTGTACCCTCCATTCTACTACCCTGTATAGTATTATACTGTACCCTCCATTCTGTATAGTATTATACTGTACCCTCCATTCTGTATAGTATTATACTGTACCCTCCATTCTGTATAGTATTATACTGTACCCTCCATTCTGTATAGTATTATACTGTATCCTCCATTCTAATACCATGTATAGTATTATACTGTACCCTCCATTCTACTTCCCTGAATATTATTATTTGGGCTCCTTAGTGGCGCAGCGGTTTAAAGCTGTGCATCTCGAGGCGTCACTACAGACACTGGTTCAATTCCAGGCTGTATCACAACCAGCCGTGATTAGGAGTCCCATAGGGCGGCACATAATTGGCCCAGTGTAGTTAGGGTTTGGCCGGGGGTAAGCTGTCATTGTAAATAATAATTTGTTCTGAGCTGACTTGCCTAGTTAAATTAAAACCACTGCTTACACCTATATCCATACCTTCACATGTACTAGATATCTTTGGGAAGGCGCTAGGGCTTTGTGTGAAAGGGGTTTGATATTAGGCATAAGAGGTGCAGTGGTGTAATGTGAAAGGATGTGTTTTCACCTGGCTCTACTCAGGCCTGCGCCACTTGTCTGTGCTGAAGCTGATTGGAAAGGACATGGAGGATATGGGCGGGACCCTTGAGCTATACCCAATCAACGGTAAGAAACAGTTACTGTTCCCATATTGGTGGGAAAATCCTGAGCTTATATAACTGAAGATTTGATTTAGGTTTAAGTCTTCTTCTTCTTCTAAACATTGTTGTTCTTAATGTATGAAATCAATTCAAGTTAACCCCTCAACCCTGCCTGTGTCACAGGGACTGCCACTGTGGAACGTGAGGACGTTTCTCCCTCTCTGGTGCAGGACATCAGGAACTACTTCCAGATCAGCCCAGAGTACTTCTCTATGCTGCTGGTGGGGAAAGACGGCAACGTCAAGTCCTGGTACCCGTCTCCCATGTGGTCCATGTCCATCATATATGACCTGGTTGACTCCATGCAGCTCCGCAGACAGGAGATGGCTATCCAGCAGTCCCTTGGCATGCGCTGTCCTGAGGATGAGTATGGGGGCTACGGTCATGACAGAGACCCGGATGGTTACCACCGTGGATATGGTTACTAAAGGATTGAGAATAGGATGTTCCCCTTAGGATGTGTTTGATTTTCTATTGAGGCCTGGTTGTGGCCTTGTCCCATGAACTATATGAAGCCATTGTATGAATGGCATTTCTTGAAGGCTTTTTTTTGCATTTTGATAACTGTGACGTTGTTTTATAAGAATTGACTTTTCTATAATAGATTATGAAAATGCAGCATATTTTTTCTTCCATATATATTTGAATGTATGATTTGTTTCACAGGGAGATTAGAGATTTCAGATTAAAAACATTTGGCAATTGCCTTTTATGTTGTGCATATATTTGTTATCTTGTATGGAGATATACAGGTAACTGCCCAAATAAAGGAAACACTTGAGTAAATGAGGGATATAAAGTGTATTGAAAGCAGGTGCTTCCACACAGGTGTGGTTCCTGAGTTAATTAAGTAATTAACATCCCATCATGCTTAGAGTCATCAATCAGATGTCACAAATTGCTTATACAGAAACCCAGCCTAAAACCCCAAAAAGCAGGCAATGCAGATGTGGAAGCCCAGTGGCTAGGAAAAACTCCCCAGAAAGGCAGGAACCTAGGAAGAAACCTAGTGCGAAGCCAGGCTCTGAGGGGTGGCCAGTCCCCTTCTGGCTGGAGATTATAAGAGTACAATTAAGGCCAGATCGTTCTTCAACCCCACCCACTTTGCCAAAGCAGAGCCCCCACACCACCAGAGAGATATCAACAGACCACCAAATATAGCCCACAAAGATCTCCCCCACCACACGAACCCAAGGGGGTGCAAAACCAGACAGGAAGATGATATCAGTCACTCTACCCACTCAAGTCCAGTATACCAAAAAATGCCTGGCACGATGTGATGCACCCCTCTTAGGGACTAGCAAAGCCAGAGACTCAGCCCCAGTGATAGGGTCAGAGGCAGAGAATCCAGTGGAGAGAGGGGAGCCAGCCAGGCAGAGACAGCAAGGGGCTTTCCTCACTCCAGTGCCTTTCCGTTCACCTTCACACTCCTGGGCCAGACTACACTCAATCACAGGACCTACTGAAGATATGAGTCTTCAGTAAAGACTTAAAGGTTGAGACCGAGTCTGCATCTTTCACATGGGTTGCCAGACCATCCCATAAAAATGGAGCTCTATAGGAGCTCTATAGGAGCTAATTCTAGGGACAATTAGGAGGCCTGCGTCTTGTGACTGTGCATGTAGGTTTGTACCGCAGGATCAAATCGGAGAGATAGGTAATGCTTTGAAGGTTAGCAGTAAAACCTTGAAATCAGCCCAAGCTTTAACAGAGACCAGCACTGGAGTAATATGATCAAGTGTTTTGGTTCTAGTCAAGATTCTAGAAGACGTATTTAGCACTAGCAGACATATTTATTTAGTTCTTTATCCAGGTAGCCGGAGAGTAGAGCATTTCAGTAGTCTAATCATGAAGTAACTAAAGCATGGATTAGCTGTTCTTTATGATTTTTTGACAAAATGTTTTGCAATGATAGAAAGATGGAAAAAAATGCCATTTTTAAAATATTGTTGATAAGGGTCCAGAGTAATGCAGAGGTCCTTCACGTTTTATTTTAGATGACTGTACAACCACTGAGATTAATTGTCAGATCAAACAGCAGATCTCTTTGTTTCTTTGGACCTAGATCCAGCATCACTGTTTTGTCGGAGTTTAAAAGTAAAACAATTCATCAAAAATAATAATAAAATAAATAATAATAATAAAATAATTAATCATCTCCTTATGTCTTCCTTATGTCTGAAACACAGGCTTCCAGGGTATGCAATTTTGGGGCTTCACCATGTTATATTGAAATGTACAGCTGTGTGTTGTCTGCATAGCAGTGACAGTTGACATTGTGTTTCCAAATGACATCACCAAGAGGTAGAATAGTGAAAACAATAGTGGTCCTAAATTTGAACCTTGAGGAATACCGAAGCTTAACATTGATTTGTCAGAGGACAAACCGTCCACAGAGACTAACTGATATCTTTCCGACAGATAAGATCTAAACCAGGCATGAACTTGTCTGCGTAGACCAATTTGGGTTTCCAATCTCTCCAAAAGAATGTGATGATTGATGGTATCAAAAGCAGCACTAAGGTCTAGGGACACGAGGACAGACACAGAGCCTTGGTCTGACGCCATTAAAATGTAATTTACCACCTTCACAAGTGTGGTCTCAGTACTTTGATAGGGTCTAAAACCAGATTGGAGCGTTTCGTATACATTATTTGTCATCAGGAAGAAAGTGAGTTGATGAGAAACAGCTTTTTTCCAAAATAATTGAGAGGAATGGGAGATTCAATATAGGTCAATAATTCTTTACATTTTCCAGGTCAATGTTTGGCTTTTCCAGGAGAGGCTTTATTACTTCCACCTTTAGTGAGTTTGGTTCACATCAGGAGGATAGGGAGCCATTTATTATGTTCAACATAGGAGGGTGAAGCACAGGAAGTAGCTCTTTCTGTAGTTTAGTTGGAATAGGGTCCAGTAGACAGCTGGAAGGTTTAGAGGGCATGACTATTTTCTTGAACATGTCGAGATATACAGGATAAAAACACTTGAGTGTCTCCATTGATCCGAGGTCCTGGCAGTTCTGTGCAGACTCATTATTTGTTTTGGAGAAATATGAATATTCAAACAGGCCTGCACCCTATCTCATTGTGGAGCAAGAGGAGTTTGAGCCCTATCTATGTTGATAGGGAAGATGAGAGCACCCCTCCAGCTAAGATAGTCTGTCATTCCTGAGCATGCCAGGCTTGGTCCTGTTGTGTGTGAGTCCCAGAAAGAGGGCCAGTTATCTACAAATATATTTTTTTGGGGGGACAGAAAATAGTGTTCAACCAGTGATTGAATTGTGCGAGTCTGCTGTAGAACTCAACACTCCCCTGTTTACAAATTCCCAGTTGCCCGTCATTGTTCTACCATGGCTTGAAGAAGAGATCTAAGTGACTTTGAAATAGAGGGCTCAAAAGAGCAGAGGGGGTTTAAACGGTTGTGTTTCTCAGTCATCAGATCTCAACCCAATTGAACACTTATGAGAGATTCTGGATCAGGGTTAAAAACCATCAACAAAACACAAAATTATGGAATTTCTCGTGGAGGAACATCCCTCCAATAGAGTAACAGATACTTGAAGAATCTATGGCATGGCACATTGAAGCTGTTTCCTTCATTTTGGCAGTTACCTGTATGTATGCTGAATAAAGCTCTTATTCCAGATTGAAGAAGTCAAATGTATTTAACTTTCCCTTGGGGCCTGGGCCAGTCATGATCGGGCAACCTTTGAGCCGTCCAGACAAATCTCTCGAGACTTTAACAGCGGAAGGGGATTCTCAAATGACAAGTCATGTGATCTGTTGCTGACAAAAAAACAACTGAAACCGACAGTCTTTCGGCATTTGAGGACGCACACATCTTTCGGGGATCGATCTGATAGCTAACATGCAGAACGCCATTAATTCCGTAAAAGGCACGGCCCTTGGTGTAGCCGAGTTTTTTACTCCAGTGCTGAAGGTAAGCTATATTAGCTGTATCGCTAGCTACTGTAGATTGCTATCACTCAGCAGTGATGTGTAAGATGCTAACATGCTAGCATGCTTTATCGGGAAGTCTTCCCTCAAGTGCTCTCAACAGTTATTATGTAGCTACAATTCGCTGTTTACAATCCTATTGCCGTGTATAATCTCGGTTTATGAAATATTTAGAGGGTTCATGGCGTTGATGACTGTCTTGTAAATGTAGCTAACGTTAGCTTTGCATGATTTTAGTTATCACACTTGAGAAATGTGACAGTCAGTGTTTAAGCAATTAAGAATGGAATGTCTAACCTCTGTAATGAAATTGTTTGCAGGCAGTCACACACGTTAAATATACCAAACTGCCAACTCAACAACAATATTACTTCATTATTTTGTCTGATAGGAATCCAAATTCAAGGAGACAGGAGTTATCACACCAGAAGAGGTGAGGAAGTTGTCTTTGGTATCATTTAACTGAGTCACGTAGAAAGCCCAACAAGTCACACGTATGAAGGCTTTCATCATTTGTAACTGAGTCACGTAGAAAGCCCAACAAGTCACACGTATGTAGGCTTTCATCATTTGGGCAAATAAGTGCAACTGAAAGAGATTTGGAGAAGTAGGTCATAATTCCAAAAAGCTCCTTTCCCCCAAAACCCACAGAGTAATTGTCATCTGACGGAACTATTACAACTTCCTATTAAATCTCTCTTTTCTCTCCATTAGTTTGTAGCTGCTGGAGATCACCTTGTTCATCACTGCCCCACATGGAAATGGTGAGTGTCCATTGGAGTAGGATTGATACTCAATATTGTACACGCTACCCCAGGACATGGGTTGGCTCCATCCAAGTCAATTCTGAAATTGAATTACACTCTTATGAAGAAATGCCCATGTTCCGATGTCCAGTTCAACTAACAGGAATTGAAATGGACTTTATCGCACCTCTAATATGATATTGTAGTCAGCTAAATTGCACTTAATTTCTCCAATCTAATTCATCTGATATGAGCATGTAATTATTCTGGATGGATGTTATGCTGTCTCCAAATATAGCATCAACTACAGTATGATGTTTTGACAGCACAGTAGTCCCAGATGTCACATCATGTTTATTCCATCCAGGGTGTCTGGGGAAGAGGAGAAGGTGAAGCCGTATTTACCCAAGGATAAGCAGTTCCTATTGACTCGCAATGGTAAGAACTGTGTGAACTCAAATCAAATGTTATTGGTCACAAACACATGGTTAGCAGATGTTATTGTGAGTGTAGCGAAATGCTTGTGCTTCTAGTTCTAACAGTGCAGCAATATCTAACAAGTAATCTAACAATTCCACAACTCCCTAATATACACAAATCTAAATAAAGGAATGGAATAAGAATATATAGGTATAAATGTACGGATGAGCATTGACCGAGCGGCATAGACAAGATGCAATAAACGGTTTAAAATACAGTTTATACATATGAGATAAGATATGTAAACATTATTTAAGTGGCATTGTTAAAGTGACTAGTGATCCATTTATTAAATTGGTGCTTTCTTTACAAACTGTTACTTGTCCTTATTGTTGCTGTAGTAATGTATATTTGGTGTGTGTACCTACAGTTCCCTGCTACAAGCGCTGTAAACAGATGGAGTATTGTGATGAACTGGAAGCCATCATAGAGGAGGATGACGGAGATGGAGGATGGGTCGACACCTACCACAACTCAGGTTGGACATTTCCTGTGACAATGGTTCATTTCCTTGGGTCTTTTACCAGGAATACATTATAAATAAAGTTAGCTTTTGGTTTTGTTTGTCCAGGAATGTTATATTTCAAATTGATATTTTAGGTATAGGGGGAGTTACAGAAGCTGTACGAGAAATCTCATTGGACAACAAGGTAAATATGATGGACCATTTACGTTTTGTTATTGAATCCTAGTAATCTGCATTGCGAATGAATGTTTCAAATTAACAACCTTAGATTAATAGCATTTCGGGCGTCTTAAAATAGTTGTGTTCCTTTGTTTTGAAAGGACATGAACATGAATGTGAACTCTGGTGCTTGTGGGAACGGAGATGATGATGATGATGATGAAGATGAAGGCAGCAGATATGGAAGGTGTCTACTCTACTCCTCAAGGAATATTCCAATGACTTGTATAACTAAACCAAGATTCAAACAAAGAGCTATGGTCTAACGGGAACAAATTAGTCATAGTGGGCAGAGGCAAGCACGAGCTAGCGAGATCCTAATTGGTGCGTTCTAGCACACATGTGCATATTTCCATTAGGGAACACCTACTTTGAAGTGGGTTTGTGCAATAACTCAACTCGCCTTTGCACTCCTAAACAACACCATTTAAAAAAAACTTTGGCAACGGGTAAAGTATACAAAACTTACTTGATTATGTTTGTAGCATATTTTAGTTTTGGGGACGGAAAATTTAATTGAGATCAAATGTTTAATCGATGAGAAATGAGCAGAATGTCGGCCAAAATCCATCTTGTTCCGTCTTCTCCCACTCCCGGCCGTTGGGCTTCTTTTCACTACCATATTTGGTAGTGAGTGGAAACTCCAAGCGGATGCTTCACATTTATACGTCCGGTGAAATATCTGATATCTCATTGTTCTGTGGTTATACTTCACTGGTTGTGATGTGTGTTTTATCCTATTCTTTTGTTGTTGTATTTTTAACCCCGCCCCAGGAGGCCTTTTGGTAGGACGTCATTGTAAATAAGAATTAGTTCTTAAATGACTTTCATAGTTAATTAAGTAATGTAATGGTCCAGTTTGTCTTGTTCTGTTCTTTCAGAGTATGAGGAGAGTGGACTACTGGAAACGGATGAGGTCAGAAGTTCACAGTATTGTTGTAACTTTTATTGTACATTGCTTCCGTTTCCAGGAAGTGTCTCTATTCCCCATTTTTCACTTCATTTTTTTCTTCTTTCCCATATGTCTCTAGGCCACCCTGGACACCAGTAAAATGGTGGACTTGTCTAAATCCAAAACGGGAGAAGCTGGGAGCGATGACATCCTGCAGACTCGAACCTATGACCTCTACATCACATATGACAAATACTATCAGACTCCTCGACTCTGGCTATTTGGATACGATGAGGTAACACTTACTGTACATTGACTCTGTACCGGTACCCCCTGTATATAGCCTCCACATTGACTCTGTACCGGTACCCCCTGTATATAGCCTCCACATTGACTCTGTACCGGTACCCCCTGTATATAGCCTCCACATTGACTCTGTACCGGTACCCCCTGTATATAGCCTCCACATTGACTCTGTACCGGTACCCCCTGTATATAGCCTCCACATTGACTCTGTATCGGTACCCCTGTATATAGCCTCCACATTGACTCTGTATCGGTACCCCCTGTATATAGCCTCCACATTGACTCTGTACCGGTACCCCTGTATATAGCCTCCACATTGACTCTGTACCGGTACCCCCTGTATATAGCCTCCACATTGACTCTGTACCGGTACCCCCTGTATATAGCCTCCACATTGACTCTGTACCGGTACCCCCTGTATATAGCCTCCACATTGACTCTGTACCGGTACCCCCTGTATATAGCCTCCACATTGACTCTGTACCGGTACCCCTGTATATAGCCTCCACATTGACTCTGTACCGGTACCCCCTGTATATAGCCTCCACATTGACTCTGTACCGGTACCCCCTGTATATAGCCTCCACATTGACTCTGTACCGGTACCCCCTGTATATAGCCTCCACATTGACTCTGTACCCCCTGTATATAGCCTCCACATTGACCCGGTACCCCCTGTATATAGCCTCCACATTGACCCGGTACCCCCTGTATATAGCCTCCACATTGACTCTGTACCGGTACCCCCTGTATATAGCCTCCCGGTACATTGACCTCCACATTGTACCGGTACCCCCTGTATATAGCCTCCACATTGACCCGGTACCCCCTGTATATAGCCTCCACATTGACCCGGTACCCCCTGTATATAGCCTCCACATTGACCCGGTACCCCCTGTATATAGCCTCCACATTGACTCTGTATCGGTACCCCCTGTATATAGCCTCCACATTGACTCTGTACCGGTACCCCCTGTATATAGCCTCCACATTGACTCTGTACCGGTACCCCCTGTATATAGCCTCCACATTGACTCTGTACCGGTACCCCCTGTATATAGCCTCCACATTGACTCTGTACCGGTACCCCCTGTATATAGCCTTGCTACTATTTTATTGTTGCTCCTTAATTATTTATTTGATTTTTTACTTCAGTTTATTTTAGTAAATACTTTAACACATATTTTTCTTAACTGCATTGTTGGTTAAAGGCTTGTAAGTAAGCATTCACTAAGGTACACCTGTTGTATTCTGCGCATGTGACATTAAAATGTGTTTGATTTGTAAACTAGCTCTCAGCAGTACAGAGTCAGCTTAGTGTAACTGGGTTTCTTGGGTAGACAAAGTGCATCCCATGTGCACAGTAACAAAACATGTTGGCATTTAGATACTGCTGTGTCCTTTTGGATTGCATTGTGAATATTACTGAGGATGTAAATCCCAAGATGTGTTCTTACAGCTGAGGATGAATGATGTCTTTGACTTACTTGGGAAACTGAGATCCTGGGTTCTACGTTCTGTTGACCATTTCCCCTCTCACCCCTACAGGACAGACAGCCCCTGACAGTGGATCAGATGTATGAGGACATCAGCCAGGATCATGTGAAGAAAACCGTCACCATCGAAAATCACCCCCACCTACCACCCCCAGCCATGTGCTCCGTGCATCCCTGCAGGTAAAAGCAAGAGATCATGAACATGCTTTCATTGACTCAAAGTCGTAGGAGTGCTGATCTAGGATCAGGTCCCCCTTTCTATTGATTATAATCTAAAACTGATCCCACATCAGAACTCCTATTCTGAAAAACTTTGAGTACGGGCCCTGATCCGACTGTAATACTCATCGAGGGAGCGCTTATGGTCCTGTGCACTAATGTTGCCGCTTCCTGTTTTCCAGACATGCTGAAGTGATGAAAAGGATCATCGAGACGGTGGCGGAAGGGGGAGGAGAGCTTGGAGTTCATATGCATCCTTTAAGTGAATTGTCGGCTCAGCTGAAGTCAGATGTTTTTAATGCAGCTTGGTGATTTAAGTGTATGTATCATTATGGAAGAGGGGCCATGTGATCTATGGAAAATAATGAACTACTTACTTTCCACAGAGTTGCGTTAATATCCAGGGAACCTGTTGATTATTCCTTTCATACCGTGGCTATAATTTAACAAATGTGCTGCTTGAAATGTTTTCAACATCCACTGAAGTAGCTAGCAAGTTTACTATATTATTATTATATATTACAGTAGTTGCCTTGGTAACCAAACAAACCGTCAGTCGTAGCTTGCTGTTATGAAAAATCAAATTCAATGTTCTCAGTTTGACTTTTGCTTTCAAACGCAGCTCAAACACGGTAGAATTCAATGGCTATAGTTGAATTCTAACATGCTGATATACTGTGCTTTAGTGAAGGGAGTATTCAAAAATGCCATGGTATAATTCACTGTAACCCAAGCTAAGATGAGCTGTAAATAGAAGTGATCTTGATAATACTGTTTCTCTTCCATTCTTGCCTACACATTATTCCTTAACTTCATGTTTCAGGTATCTGTTGATTTTCTTGAAGTTTGTCCAGGCCGTCATCCCCACGATAGAATACGACTACACAAGGCACTTCAACATGAAGCTCCATCCTACAGAGGTGTAGGCTACTCTTGCAAACATCTTTGAGTGTAGGAGGAATCTGTCTTCTGGCTGGCAGCGTTAGTGGGGTATGGAACGTTATCTCTGGGAATGACTCTTGGAATATTCTGGGTACTCTGACCCTCTTTGCGTGGGAATAGGTTCAATCGCTGAGGGGTTGATGGGTGTGTACAGATGTTGGTAATGCTGTAATCCCAATGATGTAATGGCTTTATGTGGTGACCGATCTCGCAGTGTTTTTGTCTGGAAGATTCTCACTCTGTACTTGGCAAATGCCCAGCTCTGCCATTAACAACCATTCAAAGATAACTATATTTATTTTACATTAATTCACTAACAGACAGGCTTTCAAGTTTTCTCCATTTTGTTTTTATAACCACACCTTCTTTTTTTAACCATAGTAATGGTGCCACTAATGTCCTCTTAAATGCTTACCAATTAAATGTTGTTGAAAGAAATCTAACAAATGTTTTGTCCACATTATAGCTTTTTCAGTGTGATGCACTGTGCTGGACTAATGTTTGGACCTCTTTACTGTTTCAGACCAATGCCAGTTTGTCTTAATGGTAAAGTGTACATGGTCTTTTGGGCCCAGGACCATTGTTGGTTCCTGTAAGTGGGGTCGGTGTCCTTTTTGGGGGTTTTCTTTGCCCAGCTCTTCTCTTTTTTTTGACCCTGTTCCTCGTTCCACTTTCTTGTCCTGTAGAGATGACGTCATGATTGTGTCATATGAATATGTGAGCGATACCATTTTGTGTGATGACGCGCAAGGCTACCTGTGTCACCAGATTATTCAAAGCCGCGGTATATCAGGAGTTTGACTGAGTCTTCTCTAATATAGAAAGATGTCAGTTCTGCACAGTGCATTCATTGTTAACTATAGTACTCTTCTCTTAACAGTATGTATAACTCACTCATTAATGCTGAAATATTGACTGTACAATGTCTGAGTAACTGACTCCAGAGTACTTGATCTTTTCCTGAGAATCAGCTGGACAGGTGTTGTGGCCCTTTATCTGTTGATCCTATAGACTCCTTGTGTAACAGCTCAGTCGTAACACACTGAACATGTTAAAGTAATGTACATTTATAGCAATAAAAATCCCCAATCTCATTATGATGGATTGTATACATTATGCTGTTATAAACTGCCTACCACATTATAAAGCACATGGCATCTGAAATGATATTCTTTTCTCAGCAAATTGATAGCTAAATTAAAATGTATGCCTGGTCTATGAATAGTTATGTCATGAGTTTGTAGCCAGACTAAATTCCTATTTTATTGAACCTTTTTTGACAGTGAGTCATTCTGAAACCAAGGTCTCTTTTACAGATGAGCCCTGCATACACATCAATATAAACATCAATAATAATGGCCAGAATCTGATTTAAGAAAATGTTATAACTCTGGTAAGTTATACCAGCGTGTGTGCCTCATTTTGTTTTTTAAATACACTTTTATTTTGTTGCCTTAGACGAACCCTCTCTTGGCTCTCATTTAATTGGCCGAAGGTTCTGTCGTCATTTTACTGCGACGCACAATATTTTCACTTGGTTTTCCATATTGCTGTCAGATCAAATCTAGCGACAGTGGTGCGTGGAGGTCATGTTATGGTGTGCTTTTTTTGGGTTGACATGTCTCAACTATATCCCACGATCTTACTTTGTGTTTATGGATTCTTCTCTAATCTCCGACCTTCTGAGCCTTTCTTAACTGCGTTTTTGATGGGACCTGATAAAAACCTTACTGAAACAGAGGTAAGTGGAAGGACAAGCATTAGCTTCTTGTTCGTTGTGCAAAAAGCAACTACATTTCGCCAGCTAACTCTACAAAATAACGTATTGTTTACATGTGAATATTTGTAACGTTAATGCAATCACCATGCTAATGGTATTTTTTTTACATTTCTTTATCACCAATATAACGTTACAACCAAAGAGAACCGTTGGCTCTTCTGTAACTTTATTTTACTAACATTGTTTCTGTGTCCTCGTGCTAATCCAGTTTGACTACAATCCTTGAAATATTTTCTTAATAGGACCACTAGCTCATGTGGTCTCAAATCCTTTGGAGGAAAAAAATAATAATCTAAAATCCGAAAATAATTGCTTTTCCCTTGTGGCACCAATGAAAAGATGTAGCCTAGTTAACTAATATGGAGGTTACTTATTGCTTTGTAAGAGCTAAACAGGCAGCAACCTTGAATATTAGCCTTACATCACATTTTTGTCAATTAGAAGCATTTATATTTTTTTGCCCCTAGTAGTGAATTACAATAACATGGCTGACTTTGTCTACATATCCTCTGTCCACAGCTTGTAAATGAAATCTACCCAATATGGACCTATTCCTACCTCGTGCTACTCTTCCCAGTTTTCCTGGCCACGGACTACCTGTGTTACAAGCCTGTGCTGATCCTGCAGGCGGTGAGCTTGGTAGTGACCTACTTAATGCTAGTGAAGGCCCAGGGCGTGCTGGCCATGCAGCTTCTGGAGTTGTTCTTTGGCCTCGCCACTGCCACAGACATAGCCTACTACTCTTACATCTACAGTGTGGTGGAGCCGGCCCAGTACCAGAGAGTCACTGGTTACTGTCGTAGTATTACGTTACTGGGCTCCGCTGCTGGCTCGCTGGCTGGGCAGCTGCTAGTGTCTGTGGCTCAGATCCGGCTGCTCTACCTCTGTATTATCACATTGGTGTCGGCCATCTTGGCCTTCGTGGCGCCCTGGTTTTTGCCCATGCCCAGTAGGAGTTTGTTCTTCCATAAGCGCCAGGGGACAGAGGGGGAGAAGCTGGTGCATCAGAACAGCAGGGTTCCCATGGATGAAGCAGAGGATCCTGAGAGCAAAGTACCTCTGAAGATTGATGAGGTCACCATGGTGAGCCTCTTTTTTTTTGTGTGTGATGTTTTTATTGTTATTGGTAAGACAGGTCACTATGGCCTCTTTGAAGGACTGAGTAATGTTGTTGTTGAACCATGTTGCAGCTCTGAGTTAAAACCATTAATTGTTGTTTATTAATTGATGTCATGCAACTCTGCTGTCCCAAATTGAAAGACACTAGATTGCAACATTCAATGGTGTCAATACTAGAGCATTTACAAAAAAGACTTTGAACTAAAACCTTGCTTCATCACTCACTTTCAGGAAGCAGTTGGAGTCCGTTGATTCTTACTCAACTCTGTGTACAATTTTCTTCACTCAGGTCGTGACGGCCAGTGATGGGGGTGGAGCTAGCAGTGGCTTAGTGGACGTGTTAAGGATCCTATGGGAAGACTTCCTGCAGTGCTACTCATGCCCTGCCCTCCTGGCTTGGTCGGTGTGGTGGGCCCTCTCTACGTGTGGCTACTTCCAGTTGGTCAACTATGTTCAGGCCCTGTGGGAGAAAGTCCTGCCCTCCCAGGAGTTTGAGATCTACAATGGATACGTGGAGACAGTCTCCACCTTGTTAGGTAAAGTAGGATGATGAAGTATCGTTTCAGATTAATTAGAACCTGAGAAGATACTACGTGAACTGATTAAAGAATAGTCTTGCGTTACCATACTTCCAAGTCAGCCTGGAAGCAGAATCTAATCAAATAAGAATGCACATTTTAATTTCAATGCATGTTCTGTTTGTCTGCTGACTGATCACGCCCCTGGTGTTTATGCTTAGGTGCGTTAGCAGCCTTCGGGGTGGGCTCCATCAAGGTCTCCTGGGCAGTCTGGGGAGAGCTGGCTCTCTGCATCTTCTCAGTGGTCATGGCTGTGGCTGTGTACCTCATGGACACCATCAGGAACATCTGGGTGTGCTACACCTCCTATGTGGTCTTCAGAGCCACCTATATGCTGCTGATAACCATCGCTACGTGAGTAGGACAGACAGACATCCTGACCTACAGTACATGATATAACCATCGCTACGTGATTAGGACAGACATCCTGACTTACAGTACATGATATAACCACCGCTACGTGAGTAGGACAGACAGACATCCTGACCTACAGTACATGATATAACCACCGCTACGTGAGTAGGACAGACAGACATCCTGACCTACAGTACATGATATAACCATCGCTACGTGAGTAGGACAGACATCCTGACTTACAGTACATGATATAACCACCGCTACGTGAGTAGGACAGACAGACATCCTGACCTACAGTTCATGATCAGACATCCTGACGTGAGTAGGACAGACATCCTGACCTACAGTACATGATATAACCATCGCTACGTGATTAGGACAGACATCCTGACCTACAGTACATTATATAACCACCGCTACGTGATTAGGACAGACACCCTGACCTACAGTACATGATATAACCATCGCTACGTGATTAGGACAGACATCCTGACCTACAGTACATGATCGCTATGTGAGTAGGACAGACAGACATCCTGACCTACAGTACATGATATAACCATCGCTACGTGATTAGGACAGACATCCTGACCTACAGTACATGATCGCTACGTGAGTAGGACAGACAGACATCCTGACCTACAGTACATGATATAACCACCGCTACGTGATTAGGACAGACATCCTGACCTACAGTACATGATATAACCATTGCTACGTGATTAGGACAGACAGACATCCTGACCTACAGTACATGATATAACCACCGCTACGTGATTAGGACAGACAGACATCCTGACCTACAGTACACGATATAACCACCGCTACGTGTTTAGGACAGACAGACATCCTGACCTACAGTACATTATATAACCATCGCTACGTGATTAGGACAGACAGACATCCTGACCTACAGTACATGATATAACCACCGCTACGTGATTAGGACAGACAGACATCCTGACCTACAGTACATTATATAACCATCGCTATGTGATTAGGACAGACATCCCCTGAAAACCATATGATGCCCAGGGATTTAAAGTTTGTTAGTAATGTTTTGACTCAATTGTATCATTGCTGTAGGCTTCTACTGTAGCTAGCGGTCTACCTATGACATCTTAACTGTGTATTCAATTTAATCTTTCTACTGTGTATTCAAACTCCACTTTTTGTCTTTAGTCTATACAATTTAAAACATAATATTTTGTGCTCCACCAGGTTTCAGATTGCTGCCAACCTGAGTATGCAGCGATATGCCTTAGTGTTTGGAGTGAACACTTTCATTGCCCTGCTGCTTCAGACTCTGCTTACTGTTGTGGTAGTGGACTCTGTTGGGCTGGGCCTGGACATTTTCCCACAGGTAACTTATCTAAAGACAATACTATCCACGATGTTTGGATGTGAAATATGTTTTGCTTTTAGAGAGTCGTATCACTGTTACCACACTGATGTAGCTTGATAAATATTTTCTCTCTCTTCGTCTCACAGTTTCTCATATACGCCAGCTACTTCGCTGTGATCGCAGTGATCTTCCTCATGGCCGGGCTGTACAAGCTGGTGTTGAGAAGATCCCAGCCAGTGGCCCAGCCTCAGACTGATAGTGGAGAGACTGAGTCAGACTGCCTTAGCAGAGACTCTCCTCCCCTCAACGAGCTGCAGCAGAACACAGGGACATGACTACCTGTTTATGGTGCAGTACTACAGAGGAACACGTCAGGACCGGTGTTGGACCCAATTCCACTTAAACTCAGTCAATTCAGGATGATTTGAAATGGAATTGACCCCAACCGGGGTCATGACACCATGCAAGTGTGTTGTACGCCTTCGCTTGCTCAAGCACATGGTTCATGGATTGGGTGCAGGCATAAAAACACTTGCAGAGTGTAACATTTGAATGTTTATATGATAGCCTTATGGGTTTAATGAAAATGTGTAGTTCGCCTATATTTAGGCTTTGTTTGAATTCAATTTTTTTGTCACACACAAGCTTTATCTGTGGTGTATGTTGCATAATGGTCGTTGGCCTGCTATCTGATTTTCACACTTTAAATCCTTGTCTTAACTACCAAAGGCAGTCAATGGATAAGCAATACATGTTACATTCTGAACTGCTAGAAATATGTTATGAATTGTTAAGAGTTCAATTGTTGCAAGAATAGCTTTTTATAAAATGTACCCACAAGCATCGATTCAAATGTCGCAAAGATTTAATTGATCAGCAATAGATTGTCAAGTGTCTTAAGATAAATATGGCCATCTAATATCTAGCTACTACGTGTTAACCATACATTCATGGGTCAAAAATGAAAAGCATATGTAAGTGATTGACATGGAGTTGGAGGCCATATTTACAGTATATTATTGTATTATATTCACTGGCCTTGAATGTAGGTCTACTACTGAAGTGGTTCAACTATACAGTATTAATACAAATGAGCTTCTTCTTTTTTACTGTCAATACAAATCCCAGTAGTTGAAAGGCTGAGCGCTGTAGCAGATGACTGAAGGTGATGATTATGTTACTGAGAGCTGATTCAGTGTTGTCTGGTGGTCACTGAAAGACCAAAAGCACCTACATGCAGTACATGTTCTAACTTACCGGTTACACAACGTGCTGCCTCTGTTACAAGAGCATCCCCGAAAATAGTCCAAAGTTTAGCCTCGTTCTGTTTTCTTTAGTCATAATGAGAACCTTGTCATCTTCAATCATGTTGGTAACATATTTATGTCATGATACTAAGGCCTGGATTCAATCAGATTGAGTGTTAACCGCAGTTAGCTGACACCCGCTAATCGAAGTGTAGATGACATCTCACATTCCACTGTTCAAACTTGTAAACAAGACTGCATGCAGCCAATGGCGAGGTCCGCTTCAGGTGTTATGCTGGGAGCAGTTTGTGGATTTGACAGCTCTAAAACATTTCCACCTCCGACACCGCCAAAACAACCGCTATGCAGATGGTATGATTGAACAGAGCACCTAATTATAGTAGGCGTTTTACGCATCAATTCATGTTTATTTTATATTTTTACAATATGTTCATTTGGACTTCAGTCACTACATTCTCACTACATTCTCTCTTCAGTCTTCCCTGTTTTTGTTCTTATGTGTAATGTTTTTCAATAAACAAATAGTTTTGTAGTATAAAATGTTTACAAATGTAGGACATTTGTTTCTTTCTGAATACAAACATTTGTGCTCACGTCACCCAGCATGCATCATATCAGTACGTATTTAAAACAACTCAAGTGTTGAGACTTTGAAGCAACCTGATGCTTTTATTCTGGTTACATAAATATACAAATGTAGCTTCTAATCCAGATACTGGATTTTTATTCATATTCAATAGTTTCATTGCAATTACCATGTCTTTGTAATTCATACTGTAACTACCTAGTCATTCATACTGTAACTACCTAGTCATTCATACTGTAACTACCTAGTCATTCATACTGTAACTACCTAGTCATTCATACTGTAACTACCTAGTCATTCATAACTACCTAGTCATTCACTAACTACCTAGTCATTCATACTGTAACTACCTAGTCATTCACTGTAACTACCTAGTCATTCATACTGTAACTACCTAGTCATTCACACTGTAACTACCTAGTCATTCATACTGTAACTACCTAGTCATTCATACTGTAACTACCTAGTCATTCACTGTAACTACCTAGTCATTCATACTGTAACTACCTAGTCATTCATACTGTAACTACCTAGTCATTCATACTGTAACTACCTAGTCATTCATACTGTAACTAGTCATTCCTAGTCATTCACAACTACCTAGTCATTCAACTGTAACTACCATTCACACTGTAACTAGTCATTCATACTGTAACTACCTAGTCATTCAGTCATTCACTGTAACTACCTAGTCATTCATACTGTAACTACCTAGTCATTCACACTGTAACTACCTAGTCATTCAGTAACTACCTAGTCATTAACTACCTAGTCATTCATACTGTAACTACCTAGTCATTCATACTGTAAACTACCTAGTCATTCATACTGTAACTACCTAGTCATTCATACTGTAACTACCTAGTCATTCATACTGTAACTACCTAGTCATTCATACTGTAACTACCTAGTCATTCACACTGTAACTACCTAGTCATTCATACTGTAACTACCTAGTCATTCATACTGTAACTACCTAGTCATTCATACTGTAACTACCTAGTCATTCATACTGTAACTACCTAGTCATTCATACTGTAACTACCTAGTCATTCATACTGTAACTACCTAGTCATTCATACTGTAACTACCTAGTCATTCACACTAACTACCTAGTCATTCACACTGTAACTACCTAGTCATTCATACTGTAACTACCTAGTCATTCATACTGTAACTACCTAGTCATTCATACTGTAACTACCTAGTCATTCACACTGTAACTACCTAGTCATTCACTGTAACTACCTAGTCATTCATACTGTAACTACCTAGTCATTCATACTGTAACTACCTAGTCATTCATACTGTAACTACCTAGTCATTCATACTGTAACTACCTAGTCATTCACACTGTAACTACTACCTAGTCACCTAGTCATTCACACTGTAACTACCTAGTCATTCATACTGTAACTACCTAGTCATTCATACTGTAACTACCTAGTCATTCATACTGTAACTACCTAGTCATTCATACTGTAACTACCTAGTCATTCACACTGTAACTACCTAGTCATTCATACTGTAACTACCTAGTCATTCATACTGTAACTACCTAGTCATTCACACTGTAACTACCTAGTCATTCATACTGTAACTACCTAGTCATTCATACTGTAACTACCTAGTCATTCTACCTAGTCATTCTGTAACTACCTAGTCATTCATACTGTAACTACCTAGTCATTCACACTGTAACTACCTAGTCATTCATACTGTAACTACCTAGTCATTCATACTGTAACTACCTAGTCATTCACACTGTAACTACCTAGTCATTCACACTGTAACTACCTAGTCATTCATACTGTAACTACCTAGTCATTCATACTACCTAGTCATTCAGTAACTACCTAGTCATTCTACTGTAACTACCTAGTCATTCATACTGTAACTACCTAGTCATTCATACTGTAACTACCTAGTCATTCATACTGTAACTACCTAGTCATTCCATATACTGTAACTACCTAGTCATTCATACTGTAACTACCTAGTCATTCATACTGTAACTACCTAGTCATTCACCTACCTAGTCATTCATACTGTAACTACCTAGTCATTCACTGTAACTACCTAGTCATTCATACTGTAACTACCTAGTCATTCACACTGTAACTACCTAGTCATTCACTGTAACTACCTAGTCATTCACTGTAACTACCTAGTCATTCATACTGTAACTACCTAGTCATTCACTAACTACCTAGTCATTCACCCTAGTCATTCATACTGTAACTACCTAGTCATTCACACTGTAACTACCTAGTCATTCATACTGTAACTACCTAGTCATTCACACTGTAACTACCTAGTCATTCATACTGTAACTACCTAGTCATTCATACTGTAACTACCTAGTCATTCACACTGTAACTACCTAGTCATTCATACTGTAACTACCTAGTCATTCACTGTAACTACCTAGTCATTCTACTGTAACTACCTTCATTCACACTGTAACTACCTAGTCATTCACTGTCATTCACTAACTACTAGTCATTCATATTCATACTGTAACTACCTAGTCATTCACTGTAACTACCTAGTCATTCATACTGTAACTACCTAGTCATTCACACTGTAACTACCTAGTCATTCACACTGTAACTACCTAGTTCATACTGTAACTACCTAGTCATTCATACTGTAACTACCTAGTCATTCATACTGTAACTACCTAGTCATAGTCATCACACTGTAACTACCTAGTCATTCACTGTAACTACCTAGTCATTCACACTGTAACTACCTAGTCATTCATACTGTAACTACCTAGTCATTCATGTAACTACCTAGTCATTCATACTAACTACCTAGTCATTCATTCATACTGTAACTACCTAGTCATTCACTGTAACTACCTAGTCAACTACTACCTAGTCATTCATACTGTAACTACCTAGTCATTCATACTGTAACTACCTAGTCATTCATACTGTAACTACCTAGTCATTCATACTGTAACTACCTAGTCATTCACTACCTAGTCATTCATACTAGTCATTCATACTGTAACTACCTAGTCATTCACACTGTAACTACCTAGTCATTCATACTGTAACTACCTAGTCATTCACTGTAACTACCTAGTCATTCACACTGTAACTACCTAGTAACTGTAACTACCTAGTCATTCACACTGTAACTACCTAGTCATTCATACTGTAACTACCTAGTCATTCATACTGTAACTACCTAGTCATTCATACTGTAACTACCTAGTCATTCAATTCATACTGTAACTACCTAGTCATTCACTGTACTGTAACTACCTAGTCATTCATTCACTGTAACTACCTAGTAACTAACTACTAGTCATTCACACTGTAACTACCTAGTCATTCATACTGTAACTACCTAGTCATTCACTACCTAGTCTTCATACTGTCATTCACACTGTAACTACCTAGTCATTCATACTGTAACTACCTAGTCATTCACTGTAACTACCTAGTCACTGTAACTACCTAGTCAACTAACTACCTAGTCATTCACACTGTAACTACCTAGTCATTCATACTGTAACTACCTAGTCATTCACACTGTAACTACCTAGTCATTCACTGTAACTACCTAGTCATTCACACTGTAACTACCTAGTCATTCATACTGTAACTACCTAGTCATTCACACTGTAACTACCTAGTCATTCATACTGTAACTACCTAGTCATTCATACTGTAACTACCTAGTCATTCATACTGTAACTACCTAGTCATTCATACTGTAACTACCTAGTCATTCATGTAACTGTAACTACCTAGTCATTCATACTGTAACTACCTAGTCATTCATACTGTAACTACTGTCTATTCATTCACTGTAACTACCTAGTCATTCACACTGTAACTAACTACTAGTCATTCATAACTACCTAGTCATTCACTAACTACCTAGTCATTCATACTGTAACTACCTAGTCATTCATACTGTAACTGTAACTACCTAGTCATTCACACTGTAACTACCTAGTAATTCATTCACTGTAACTACATTCTAGTCATTCATTCACTGTAACTACCTAGTCATTCACTAACTACCTAGTAACTACCTAGTCATTCACACTGTAACTACCTAGTCATTCATACTGTAACTGTAACTAACTACTAGTCATTCATACTGTAACTACCTAGTCATTCATACTGTAACTACCTAGTCATTCATACTGTAACTACCTAGTCATTCATACTGTAACTACCTAGTCATTCAACTACCTAGTCATTCATACTGTAACTACCTAGTCATTCACTGTAACTACCTAGTCATTCACACTGTAACTTAGTCATTCACACTGTAACTACCTAGTCATTCATACTGTAACTACCTAGTAACTACCTAGTCATTCATACTGTAACTACCTAGTCATTCACACTGTAACTACCTAGTCATTCACACTGTAACTACCTAGTCATTCATACTGTAACTACCTTCATTCACTGTAACTACCTAGTCATTCATACTGTAACTACCTAGTCATTCATTCACTGTAACTACCTAGTCATTCATACTGTAACTACCTAGTCATTCATACTGTAACTACCTAGTCATTCATACTGTAACTACCTAGTCATTCATACTGTAACTACCTAGTCATTCATACTGTAACTACCTAGTCATTCATACTGTAACTACCTAGTCATTCACACTGTAACTACCTAGTCATTCATACTGTAACTACCTAGTCATTCGTACTGTAACAAAGTGCTTCCTTATTAACGTTCAATTATCCATTTCAGAAGGAAGAACCCGTGATTTATTTCAAGCAAATGTATATGTTTTATTTGGTATTTTTTTAACATTCGTAAATTCTTAAATTAAACACATTCTCTTTGGTAAACAAGCACATTGACAACAGTCAGAACTGAAGCCGTCGTTGCAGAGTATCAGGAAAAGCCACAAAGTAAGATTAAATGTGACTTGTCACAAAAAGGCCCGAGGTTCACAAAGTACAGAGGAGAATAACGAGATACCATCTAGAGAACACTTCTCATAGCCAGACGGAGAGGCTGGACACCGGAACAAAACATATAAATAGGTAGAAAACATTCCTTGATCTACATCTGAATATAAACTATATTTATAAAATCAACACAACCTCTTCTAGTGTTCTATAACCTACACTAGGTGAGGTCCAATACTCCAGTCCCTATGGTAACATTACCACTATAATGGCCACAAAGTGAATCCAATGAGATAGTATGTAGTTTCTACTTCACACATTCAACAGTCCAGTATGGAAGCTATAGATAGGGCTACTCGTCTTCCTCATTGTCCTCAGACTCTGTAGAGGAAAGAAAGAGATCACCGATGTTACCAGTCAGTGACTGCTGTTATAACACATGTTATAACCACTTATGATAGACTCCATAGCCATTCTGTATCACGGGTTATCACTAGGGATGCCGGGTTGGAAGATTGTGTGTGTATGTGTGTAGCGCTCACCTGCTGTAATGGAGTGGTTGAGTTGGGCCAGCATCCTCAGCATGAATGAGGCAGGTACAGTGATGGTGTTCCTGGTCTCCTCCAGCATCAGTTCATTACGGAAGGTCACCTACAGGACACACAGAGCACCAGGTATCAGGAGATCAGAGGTTCCAATGGCTTCATCAATGTCACTGTGATGAGAGCCTTTCTATCCTCCACACACCTGGTTGATTGTAAAGCACACAAATCAGTGGAGGCTGCTGGGGGGAGGACGGCTCATAATAATGGCTGGAACGGAGCGACTGGAACGGCATCAAACACATGGTAACCATGGTAACCACGTGTTTGCAGTATTTTATACCGTTCCACCTACTCCACTCCAGCCATTACCACGAGCCCATCCTCCCCAATTAAGGTGCCACCAACCTCCTGTGACATGAATGTATTTATAATGTCACACCTCTTCAGCGAGTACTCTGTTGAATGATGGGGATTCCTCCATCGGTGACCAGATCTTGACGTTGGAATCTATCCCTGATGTGGCTAACACTGGAATGAACAGAAGAATGAACAAATGAATAAACGGGTAACTGCCAAAATAAAGGAAACTCCAACATAAAGTGTCTTAATGGGGCGTTGGGTCACAACAAGCCAGAACAGCTTCAACGCACCTTGGCATAGATTCTACAAGTGTCTGGAATTCTATTGGAGGGATGTGACACCATTCTTTCAAAAGAAATTACATCATTTGGTATTTTGTTGATGGTGGTGGAAAACGCAGTCTCAAGCGCCGCGCCAGAATCTCCAATAGTGTTCAATTGGATTGAGATCTGGTGACTGAGACGGCCATGGCATATGTTTTACATCGTTTTCATGCTCATCAAACCATTCAGTGACCTCTCGTGCCCTGTGGATGGGGGCATTGTCATCCTACGGGGGCATAGCCATGGTGGCCAAAATGATGGCCCACCCAGCATATTTATACATGACCCTAAGCATGATGGGATATTAATGGCTTATTTTGGCAGTTACAGTGCATTCAGAAAGTATTCAGACCCCTTCACTTTTTCCACATTTTGTTCCGTTACAGACTTATTCTAAAATTGTATATATCTGTTATTTTACCAGGTAAGTTGACTGATAACACGTTCTCATTTGCAGCAACGACCTGGGGAATAGTTACAGGGGAGAGGAGGGGGATGAATGAGCCAATTGTAAACTGGGGATTATTAGGTGACCGTGATGGTTTGATGGCCAGATTGGAATTTAGCCAGGGCACCCTGGGTTAACACCCCTAGTCTTACAATAAGTGCCATGCGATCTTTAATGACCTCAGAGTCAGGACACTACACAGTGTCCCCAATCACTGCCACGGGGACATTGTTTTTAGACCGGAGGAAAGAGTGCCTCCTACTGGCCCTCCAACACCACTTCCAGCAGCATCTGGTCTCCCATCCAGGAACTGACCAGGACCAACCCTGCTTAGCTTCAGAAGCAAGCCAGCAGTGCTTGTATGCTGCTGGCAAAATAAATGAATTGAATTATAAATGTTTGCAAATTTATTACAAATAAAAAACAGAAATACCTTATTTACATAAGTATTCAGAGCCTTTGCTGTGAGTCCCTTTGCGTCGAGGCACAGAACTGGGGAAGGTTACCAAAACATTTCTGCAGCATTGAAGGGCCCCAAGAACACAGTGTCCTCCATAATTCTTAAACAGAAGAAGTTTGGAACAACCAAGACTCTTCCTAGAGCTGGCCGCCCGACCAAACTGAGCAATCGGGGGAGAAGGGACTTGATCAGGGAGGTGTCCAAGAATCCAATGGTCACTCTGACAGAGCTCCAGAGGTCCTCTGTGGAGATGGGAGAACCTTCCAGAAGGACAACCATCTCTGCAGAATTCCACCAATCAGACCTTTATGGTGGAGTGGCAGACGGAAGCCACTCCTCAGTAAAAGGCACATGACAGTCAGCTTGGAGTTTGCCAAAAGCCACCTAAAGGACTCTCAGACCATGAGAAACAAGATTATCTGGTCTGATGAAATCAAGATTGAACTCTTTGGCCTGAATGTAAAGCGTCACCTCTGGAGGAAACCAGGCACCGCTCATCACCTGGCCACCACCATCCCTACGGTGAAGCATGGTGGTGGCTACATCATGCTGTGGAGTTGTTTTTCAGCACCAGGGACTGAAAGACTAGTAAGGATTGAGGCAAAGATGAACGGAGCAAAGTACAGAGAGATCCTTGATGAAAACCTACTCCAGAGCTCAGGACCTCAGACTGGGAAGAATGTTCACCTTCCAACACGACAACAACCCTAAGCACACAGCCAAGACAACGCAGGAGTGGCTTTGGGACAAGTCTCTGAATATCTTTGAGTGGCCCAGCCAGCGCCCGGACTCAAACCCGATCTAACATCTCTGAAGAGACCTGAAAATAGCTGTGCAGCGATGCTCCCCATCCAACCTGACAGATCTTGAGAGGATCAGCAGAGAAGAATGGGAGAAACTCCCCAAATACAGGTGTGCCAAGCTTGTAGCGTCATTCCCAAGAAGCCTCGAGGCTGTAATCACTGCCAAAGGTGCTTCAACAAAGTACTGAGTAAAGGGTCTCAAAACTTATGTAAATGTGATATTTCTGTTTTTTAAATTACTGTATACATTTGCCTCCCCAAAAAATGGGGTCCTGTGTGTAGACTGACGAGGAAAAAAAACAAATTGAATCCATTTTAGAATAAGACTGTAACGTAACAAAATGTGTAAAAGGTGAAGAGGTCTGAATACTTTCTGAATGCACCGTACCTGTAAAGACACAGCCTTCAAGCCTTTGAGTTGTAAGAGCCAGACTGGGTGTTCACTAAAACCACCTTCAGTGTGAGACTGTCAGAAGCAGTGAACTCACGTGGTTCGTAGGGGTGTGGCTGCAGACAGTTGATAACGTGCTGGTCTGCCTCCAGCAGCATTAGGTGTTCCCCGTCTCTCTGTCCCAGATGAAGATATGACCACAGTCTGAGCCGCTCAGCACAAACTGGTCACCCCAGAAACAACACTGATTGGTCTATAAACAACAACAACAACAAAAGCTTGAATGAGTTTTCCACATAGCTACTTCGCAATACCTAAAGCACTGCATGTTAAATATATGTGACAAGAAGTTGAAGCCGTTATCACCACATATTGCCCAAGGTCCCCCTCTGGTGGACTAAATCATGACTTCAAGCTTGTCTTAATCCTCAGTACTGTTCTACTGTACTGTACCATAGTCCTGGAATTACGGTGGCCCTTGTAGACCTTTTCTACTGAGGGCTTCCCGATACGGCGGGTCTCGCAATCCGCCAACTCTTTCTTCTCTTTCCGCCGCCGAAAAATCTCCTGGATTCGCGCAGCAGCAGAGCGCCTTTCGGAAGGATATACAACATGTCTGTAGAGTCATTAAATCCAATCAAAGTCAAGCCACGTGAGAAGTGCAACTTCTGTACCGCAGGTTTGATTGAATGCACCGAGCAACAAGGAAACGCCCAACATCAGCATGCTAGTTCCAACTGTTCTATCAACGTTATTTAAGCTACTGATCTGACACATCTATTGTTAGTGAAGAAGAACTCATTCTTAGTTGTCATTGCCATGGCAAATAATTACCTGAGTACTCTTTCCCCTAATTCTGATCCTCTCAAATTAAATCTATGGAAGGAAGGAAGGGAACAACACACCCACTTTAATAGCCAGACATGACTGTAGTAGTTCAATGATGAACTGTGTAGGCCAGCTATGCCTCAGTCAATGCAATCATAGTACCATACCTTTGCATCCATTCCCCAGGGGGCTGTGGTGTGGGCTCCTCTCCCATGCCCTCCACCTCCGACTGGCTGAGGGATGAGATCTGCCTGGTGTCGGACACCTGCTCTGGGCTACTGATCCGCGGGGGTTCCCCCTGGTCGCTGGCGCCACCGCTGGAGAAGTCCAGTTGGATGGTGCTGCTGGTGGTGCCCTGGTCGCTGTATGTCAGACTCAGGACTGGTTCCCCAGGAGATGCTTGGAGACTTCCTGTCCCCATGCCACTCCTACGGCTCCTCGGGCTCTCCATGGAGGAGGAGAAGCTGGCTGTTGATGTTGGTTGAGACGGGGCTGGATTCCCTAGCACCACAGCCTCCTGGTGAAGCCCACTACCTTGTGGAGCTGCTGCAGGGTCTACCCTGGGTCGTGGCTGTGGACGGGCTCCTCTGTTGTTCTGGGCCTCGCTGGCATCCTCAAACCAGCGTGACAACATGTCTGACATCCTCTGCATCAGAGACACTCCAGGCCTGGACTCTCCTACAGGAGGACGAGGGTTCAAAACCCATCATATTACTCATAGACAGTGATGTGAATGTTTACATAATCTAATAATATCATGCTTATGTATAATTGTATTGTGTTAATCCATGCAATATATATATATATATATATATATATATATATATTAATGTAACCTTTATTTAACTAGGCAAGTCAGTTAAGAACAAATTCTTCTCTTAGACCACTGCACCAGGAGCAATAGGACCAAGTGAGAGTGCACTTCTGTCATCGATAGCACACGTGTTGTGTCAGCTGTGTGTTTAGGTGAGTGGGGACTTAGTGGGGCGAGGAGCTTCTCTTACCGTCCCTCTCCCTCTCGCTCTCTGGCCGTGACAGGGGTCCAGTGTCTGACCAGTCTCCTCTCAGACGCAGACGCTTCTGCTGAGTCTCCTTCTGCTAGGAGAGAAGCACAGTGACATTTCACCACTCACAGCAGAGCACGGGCACAGGCCTGACCAAAATACCCACCCTTTCCCTATGGCTGAGACCCCCCACTCCCCTCCTCTTCCCTCCACTGGGGGCTCACATTCCCAGCCCTCACTGCCAGGTGTCTTAGGCTCTGGCAGGCGATACCAGGGGGGGACAGGGAGGTTTATCTTAGGTTACACTAGTTCCATGGTGTTTGTACAGGAACGGTGACGTTACCTGGTGTTGTATGTGTCGAGTTCTGTACAAAATATGTTGCCTCACCCTGCAGATTACCCAGAAGCCCTCTGGCGTATGTGTTCAGCAGCTGTGTGTGTGAGAACACAGCTCAAATGTCTTTCCCAGAACAGATTCAGACAGCAGACTGTTATCTACTGGTGAGGCAAAAATAGCCCAGAGATGGAACAACACATCACCCCCTCTTGTCAACACACACACACACACACACACACACACACACACACACACACACACACACACACACACACACACACACACACACACACACACACACACACACACACACACACACACACACACACACACACACACACACACACACACAGTAAGTGAGAGGTATGTTCTCACCTTGTTATCCTGTGACGGTCCCTTCAGCTCGCGTCCCTTGTCATCTTTAGGGTCAAACAGGTAGAGATAGTCTGAGGCATAGCTGGCTAGCACCTCCCTGCCGTCCCTACTGTAGGCCAATGAGGTCACGCGACATGACTTGTTGACCAGGTGCCTCGGTACAAACCTCGCACACATTCCTGCCACCCCGCTTCCTGTCTGGAAACCTGCAGAGTGGATGAGATGTATATAGGAAATTATTATTTTCCATACAGACCTTCAAAAGAAAATGTTATTCTCACCACTGAGCCAAAGACAATCAAACAGTGATTAACTATGTTATGTACTGTGGTAGTGGGATTCCTTCAAGACTACTGACATTGATAGAATTATTAGTTCATTTTTAGTTATCTGATTACCTTGAGTTAATAATAATAATAATAATTATCTGGTCGGTGCTTGATTATATTTGTCCTGTTTCACACATGTACATTCTACACGTGTGAATTGAAAATGTGTTTTTAGCATATCCCAAGTCCCCCTGAGACACCCTCAGAGTGGTCACAGCCAGGGACTGCCATTATCAACAGCGACCCTGGAGCTATTAGGGTTAAGTACCTTGCTCAAGGCCACGTCAACAAATGTTTTATCTTATCGGCTCTGGATTCAAACGAGAAACCTTTCTGTTACTGGCCAAACGCTCTAAACGCTAGGCTACCTGTAGCCGCCGTTGAGGTTGTGCATACCTGTTGCTATGGTACCCAGCATTCTCCTGTCATAGATACGGACTGAGCTGTCAGAGCAGCCAGTAGCCAGATAGAAGGATTCCACAGGGGATATGGCTATGGATGTTACTGCTCGCCGACAGTCAATCAGGATGTCCTGGTAAAAAGAAGGTTGAAGATATCTTCATTAAGGGAACTCTGACATTGGTTGTTTGAGTAGTAGGTAAAACTGCTGGTAAACATGGTGGCGAAAAGTCGTTCGTAAAAACAAGTTGTATTTATACATATGTAACTACACAATAAAACTGTAGTAATAACATCATAGTTACATAAGAATTGTGCATTTGCCTGTAATAGAATTTAGCTGTACTGTCATAAGGGAAACCTACCTTTTTACAGTTAGTTTGCCAGCAGCCAGGAGAAACTCGGACATCAAAC
The DNA here is from genome assembly GCF_021184085.1 of Oncorhynchus gorbuscha. NCBI lineage: Eukaryota > Metazoa > Chordata > Actinopteri > Salmoniformes > Salmonidae > Oncorhynchus > Oncorhynchus gorbuscha. The sequence goes on from NW_025746140.1 coordinate 152,828, forward strand.
CACCGGATTGTTCCATCCTCTCCACAGGACAGGAAAGAATGAGGGTCACTAGGTACCGTCAATATCTACCAATAGAAATAGACAGGTTTTACAATAGATATAGAACCTGCTCTGATTGGGCCGTCGAACAGAATTTGAATTCCTGTCTACTGATAGACAGGGGGCTTTAGAATAGATGACTTTCAATGCAGCAACACACCAAGGACGTATTTATGGTCCACATACCATTCCTACCTTCCACAGCAATAACAGACGTTGAGGTAAATGTGATGGAGATGGAGATGTGATAGGATATATTAATCAACCTCTTTATTGAATTACACTCTGATGGCATTGGATATATTAATCAACTCTCTTTATTGAATTACACTCCATGATGGCGATAAGATTGAAATGCTGGTAACACAGACGCCCCCTCACCTCGTAGGCAGCACCGTTATGACAGTGGTACTGCAACACAGGGTCCATGTTGGAACCCCTCTCTCCGATGGCAATAAGATTGAAATGCTGGTAACACAGACGCCCCCCTCACCTCGTAGGCAGCACCGTTATGACAGTGGTACTGCAACACAGGGTCCATGTTGGAACCCCTCTCTCCGATGGCAATAAGATTGAAATGCTGGATAACACAGACGCCCCCATGTTGGAACCCCTCTCTCCGATCACCACAGACGCCCCCCTCACCTCGTAGGCAGCACCGTTATGACAGTGGTACTGCAACACAGGGTCCATGTTGGAACCCCTCTCTCCGATGGCAATAAGATTGAAATGCTGGTAACACAGACGCCCCCTCACCTCGTAGGCAGCACCAGGGTCCATAACCCCTGACAGTGGTACTGTAACACAGGGTCCATGTTGGAACCCCTCTCTCCGATGGCAATAAGATTGAAATGCTGGTAACACAGACGCCCCCTCACCTCGTAGGCAGCACCGTTATGACAGTGGTACTGTAACACAGGGTCCATGTTGGAACCCCTCTCTCCGATGGCAATAAGATTGAAATGCTGGTAACACAGACGCCCCCTCACCTCGTAGGCAGCACCGTTATGACAGTGGTACTGTAACACAGGGTCCATGTTGGAACCCATGTTGGAACCCCTCTCTCCGATGGCAATAAGATTGAAATGCTGGTAACACAGACGCCCCCTCACCTCGTAGGCAGCACCGTTATGACAGTGGTACTGCAACACAGGGTCCATGTTGGAACCCCTCTCTCCGATGGCAATAAGATTGAAATGCTGGTAACACAGACGCCCCCTCACCTCGTAGGCAGCACCGTTATGACAGTGGTACTGTAACACAGGGTCCATGTTGGAACCCCTCTCTCCGATGGCAATAAGATTGAAATGCTGGTAACACAGACGCCCCCTCACCTCGTAGGCAGCACCGTTATGACAGTGGTACTGTAACACAGGGTCCATGTTGGAACCCCTCTCTCCGATGGCAATAAGATTGAAATGCTGGTAACACAGACGCCCCCTCACCTCGTAGGCAGCACCGTTATGACAGTGGTACTGTAACACAGGGTCCATGTTGGAACCCCTCTCTCCGATGGCAATAAGATTGAAATGCTGGTAACACAGACGCCCCCTCACCTCGTAGGCAGCACCGTTATGACAGTGGTACTGTAACACAGGGTCCATGTTGGAACCCCTCTCTCCGATGGCAATAAGATTGAAATGCTGGGCAATAAGATAAATGCTGGTACAGACGCCCCCACCTCACCTCAGTGGTAGGGGTCCATGCACCTGTTATGACAGTGGTACTGTAACACAGGGTCCATGTTGGAACCCCTCTCTCCGATGGCAATAAGATGGTGAGGAAGATCTTACTGCAACACAGGGTCCATGGGAACTGCTGCAGACACGATCATTCTGTCGTTGGTTTGGGGCAGGAACTTGGCACTGAAGATATTGGATCGATGCCATGATGTAATGGATGCCTTGACCTGGAACCCCTCTCTCCGATGGCAAATGCTGTCACCTCGTGGCGGCACCGTTATGACAGTGAGTGGAAAAATAGCGGGGGACTTTATATTGGCACATATATTGTCTCTCTGTCTCTTCTGCGTCAACAGGTTGAAGCATGTGCTGTACGGTGCCTTGATCATAAACAATGTTTTGGCACAAAAAAGTTGCTTCTTACTTTCCGGCTATATGGGTTCGTGATGACCAATTTGTCATCATCTGATCCAGATAGGATGTATTCTCCTGTGTCGTTCCAGCATATCGTATTGACCTGTCATGAAAAACAATAACAGTTTGAAAACACAGGATGATATCATGCAATTGTCACACTGCACTTACACTGTAAATCACTTCAGTAAGGCATGTTGGTACTTACAGAGCCCTCATGTACATCAAGAGTGGCTTCAAGTTTCAGCCTTTGAACAAACTCTTTTCTTCCTATAGGAAATCATTATACCATAAGAACAGTTTTAGGTATCCCATAAGGTAGTCCCTTTAACAAAATTATTATTTTAGCCAACACAAATGTTTAAATACAATAAGTAGTCTTTGTAAAGTATGAATTGATATAAAACACTGCTAATAAAAGAATAGTCTGTCTTAGATCAATTCCTAGCGCAAGGCAGTAGGCTGTTGTAAAACATGTTACTAACACACTGACACATACAATACAATGACAATAAAGTAGTATATAGACCATTTGTACATAAGATATTTAATGAAAACGTTTGTCTCACCTAAGTAGTTACTCCTTGTAAAGTTGTTTATTTTGTTGGAACCGATGGTGCGTTTCCTAATATCCCAAATGAGATTGTTGGTACAGGGCATGGTGTCGAAACACCGTCCGCCTTACAAACAACACACTTTATGTAAGTATTACTGAAATATCGAAGTCATGGTGTCTTACAATTTAGGCTACAAAATATTTTTTTCTGGACTCCTCTTCTGTCTTAGTTCAGTCGCTACAATTGTTTAAATTTTTAATCGTCGTCTGGCAGACTTTCTCGGATGAACAAATCTATAGAACACTGAAAAGTTTCACGTTGGTCTCTCATGAAGAAGGTCGTGCTGATGGTATGTAGCCAGGGGGCGTGAGCACTGCGCAGGCCCAGATTAGCCCCCCCCCCCCCCAAACTCCATGTCCCTCCTGTTTTGAGCCCTAAATATATTATTGAATTCTTTGTGATGATCGGCCTGTGAATTAGCCTGTGTAAGTATGTGTTAGTTTTGGTCAATGACAAATTATTATGGTATAAATTAGTGCCTCGATAATAATAATACATTGAATTTATAAAGTGCTTTTCGTTGAAAAACAATCTCAAAGTGTCACAGTATTTATATAATAACCTTATTATAATATTATAATAATAACCATAGATTCTAGTTTCATCAGAGAAAAACCGCATCTTCCTACCTGTGTTAAATCCATTGTGTCAGCTGATAATGTGGTTCATGTCATTTGAAAGTGTGTCCAAGAGTCAGTGTCTGGCTTCAGTTCATTTTTTACATTGTACCATTTCCAATCGCGTGTGTAATTCTTGGAAAGTGAAGTAGGATAGGTTTACTGTTCCCTACCAATGGCAGTGGTTGTGGGGCGGAGTTAACGTTCAGTACAACCCCCCCTCCCCAATAATAGATGATTCCATCCAGTAAGCATCATAGAGGACAGCCATGCCTGCTGTCAGCTAATGGTTCACACAATCTATTCTGTCTGATCCATTCAAGTAGCCCAACGACAGGGTGTACCGGTGGCATATTTATTTGATTCTAAACTGTTGGTGCCAAGTTTCAACAGTCACCAGACATGGCTTTAGTGGGAGTTAGAGCTTCATACCACAGGATTCTTAACCAGATAGAGTTTCTACTACCTGGTAAACTGAGACCCATTTACAACCATCCTGCAGGTAAGGACATGATCAATATTACAGCATCAGGTCCTACTAACCCGGCTGTCTCTGTATCACTCTCCTCATGGTGTCTATTGGTTCATGTCTCCTCATGGTGTCTATTGGTTCATGTCTCCTCACTGGTGTCTATTGGTTCATGTCTCCTCATGGTGTCTATTGGTTCATGTCTCCTCCCTGTTGTCTATTGATTCATGTCTCCTCATGGTGTCTATTGGTTCATGTCTCCTCCCTGTTGTCTATTGGTTCATGTCTCCTCCCTGTTGTCTATTGATTCATGTCTCCTCATGGTGTCTATTGGTTCATGTCTCCTCCCTGTTGTCTATTGATTCATGTCTCCTCATGGTGTCTATTGGTTCATGTCTCCTCCCTGTTGTCTATTGGTTCATGTCTCCTCCCTGTTGTCTATTGATTCATGTCTCCTCATGGTGTCTATTGGTTCATGTCTCCTCATGGTGTCTATTGGTTCATGTCTCCTCCCTGTTGTCTATTGATTCATGTCTCCTCATGGTGTCTATTGATTCATGTCTCCTCATGGTGTCTATTGGTTCATGTCTCCTCATGGTGTCTATTGGTTCATGTCTCCTCATGGTGTCTATTGGTTCATGTCTCCTCCCTGTTGTCTATTGATTCATGTCTCCTCCCTGTTGTCTATTGGTTCATGTCTCCTCATGGTGTCTATTGGTTCATGTCTCCTCCCTGTTGTCTATTGGTTCATGTCTCCTCCCTGTTGTCTATTGATTCATGTCTCCTCATGGTGTCTATTGGTTCATGTCTAAAAGTCTCCCCATCTTCAGAATACACTTTCTCAATATTTAGAAAATGAGATGTGATAATTTATCACTATCACCTCTGGATGTTTTCTACTCTTCTACTTGGTAAATAAGAGTGATGTTGAATATAGTGGGACTGTGACTGTCACTAACCTCACCCTTATGAACTACATTATTTCATGGACAAAAGAATGAGCAAACTTACAGTAGCAGTGTATTGGGGTTGGTGAATGGACCCTGGTCACGAGTGACCTCTGACGGGGTCATTGGCAATGGAGCAAACACAGTTTTATTATAGTACAGTTGGAATGGTTTCAATGTGACACGAGGCGTGTAGCTGATTATAACTTTGAGGTTTATGAGGACAAACAGTCTTGATGCTGCCCAGTCTGTCTGTCACATGCAAACTATCTGATCGTTGATGAGCTCGTACACAGGGCTCTTCTTCCAGCCCTGGGGAGATAACAGAGACGGACTGGTCATGGGGCAATTCTGGCAAATGCCAGATGGGCTGGTCCATCTTTAGCCTGGTGGGCCTGTCAAAATTGTGGGTTTTGCCAAAATTATAATTATTTGGCTAATATCTGGGGCCTCAAGGGAAAAAAATGGTCCTGTGTGTTAGAAATGCTTGGGATGATTTCTGGTCCCAGTCCATCCCTAGGAGTTAGGGCTGATCTCTGAGCTATACAGGAGTGGTACACAGAAGGTTCTCCGTTCCGGGTTCATGGGATGTTGTTAATATCAAAATAGGTTGGCACCATGTTAAAGCAGAGGGAAGTCAGAATGAGATGTAAAAACACAACACATTAATAAAAACGTATAGTTGATAAAACAACCAGTCTAGCTGTCAAATAGACAAGAGAAGGGAAGCATATGAATGGACAATAGGTGTGTAACTAAATGACGTGCATGCCACTACATGCTGGCACTCTTCAATAAATTATCGCCCTTGGCAAGTTTTCAATTGGCAAGGCATTGATGTACAGGCATTGGAAGGAGGACAGAGACAAGCTGAGGGCACGAGAATGACAACAGGTGGAATTATCTAGGAAGGGATTTAACCAGTCACTTTCAATGTCACCTCATCTTAAAACGTTTACTACCACGAATCAGGTCGCAAAGTTTAATGCTTGACAACTTCTGTGACTTCACAGAAAGCCTGAGGCCTACTGGTTCAATTGGCATATCATTTTATTGTGGAATCAACCAACTTTTTGCACAAAACTAAATGTCACATAAATCACTGTAATGTTATGTATTCAACACAACTGTCATTGCTAACCTCATAATAATTAACCTTAATAATTAAACCATTTTGTTTCGTCTGTAGGTCCAAAGACAGTTTTCTTCTGGGCACCAGTGTGTAAATGGGTAAGTGTTAAAATATTTGCAGTGAAGCAGTTTAGAGGGTTCAGAGAGTTTTTAGAGGGTTCAGAGGGCACTGAGAGTGTTTAGAGGGTTCTAGAGAGTGTTCAGAGATTTTGAGGGTTTCTGAGAGTTTAACATTTTGTTCATTGAGCAGACACTCTTATACTGAGTGCATACAGTTTTTAACTGGTCCCTCATGGGAATCGAACCCACAACCGTGGCGTTGCAACGGCATGCTCTGTCAACTGAGCCACACGGTAAATTAAGACTGCACAGAGGCAGCATGCAGAAACTCATAAGAAGCAATTGCATGTAAGAGTGGAAATGGGAGTGAATAATAATGCATTGGTAATGCCTGACCTGTGTCTACATATTCCTTTCTGTCATGTGAACTGATCGAGGTCGCATCTAGAGAATGAAGTCACATTTTATAAGCTCCTGTATTCTGCCTCTGTCTAATCTTAATATTCCATACAGTTAATGTTCCACTCTTTGACCCTCCAAACGGTGTTATATAATGGTCCTATGATGTAGTACACATATGCATGGTTGTGTGACCCCCCACCCACCTCTCTGTCTCTCTCTCTCTCTCTGTTTCTCTATATCTCTCTCTCTGTCTCTCTCTCTCTCTCTGTTTCTCTATGTCTCTCTCTATGTCTCTCTCTCTGTTTCTCTATGTCTCTCTCTCTGTCTCTCTCTCTGTTTCTCTATGTCTCTCTCTCTGTCTCTCTCTCTGTTTCTCTATGTCTCTCTCTCTGTCTCTCTCTCTCTGTTTCTCTATGTCTCTCTCTCTGTCTCTCTCTCTCTGTTTCTCTCTGTCTCTCTCTCTCTGTCTCTCTCTCTCTGTTTCTCTCTGTCTCTCTCTCTCTATGTCTCTCTCTCTGTTTCTCTATGTCTCTCTCTCTGTCTCTCTCTCTGTTTCTCTATGTCTCTCTCTCTGTCTCTCTCTCTGTTTCTCTGTCTCTCTCTCTGTCTCTCTCTCTCTGTTTCTCTGTCTCTCTCTCTGTCTCTCTCTCTCTGTTTCTCTCTGTCTCTCTCTCTCTGTCTCTCTCTCTCTGTTTCTCTCTGTCTCTCTCTCTGTTTCTCTATGTCTCTCTCTCTGTCTCTCTCTCTGTGTTTCTCTATGTCTCTCTGTCTCTCTCTCTCTGTTTCTCTATGTCTCTCTCTGTCTCTCTGTCTCTTTCTACAGGGTCTTGTTTTTGCGGGTCTGGCTGATATGACCCGACCGGCTGATAAACTGAGTCTCTCTCAGTCTGGAGTACTCATGACTACAGGTAATGGAGCAATGAGGACAGAGAGGACAGGAAGTGTGTGTTTGTGTGTGTGTGTTGGGTGTGTGCCTGTGCGTTTGTGTGCGAGTGTGTGAATGCGTGCGTGCGAGTGTGTACATGCACGTGTGTGTGCGAGTGTGTGAATGCGTGCGTGCGAGAGTATGTGTAGCTTGATGACCCTTCAGATGAACTGTTCACTGATAGAATTACTGGCATGGATTCAGACATGATGGCATGGAACTTTCACACCTGCCCCTGCATCATGGGTTTTCCATTGCTGCTTTGTAAAAGCCCCACTGACTCTTAACAAGGACTGTAACGGTATGTCCCTGTGTGATAGCACTGTCCTTAAATTACACAAGATGACCCGTGCCTGTTTGAGACTACTCTATCTCAGACTATTTTCAATTAGAGATGATAATCCTGCTTTGGTCCTCGGATACGGCTAGTTACAAACCACTACCGGACGTTTTCCACAACATGATGTCATTAGCTGTTGATTTGTGTTAAGGTATGGAGTTAGGTAGTGCACAGGGCAAACCCATCCCTAGGTGGCAGCAGCTACTGGGTCAGGTGCTGGGCTCTGCTAGCCAGGTGTTACTCTAGGCATCTTTTGGACATGCCTTTGTATTTTCCTTTATGTAAATATTTATTTTGGTCACCATCACTTGAACCAACAATAACCTACTTGGG